>NC_139217.1:27777689-27905189 GCF_055691185.1 Crinia signifera | reverse complement strand
CGTGGCGAGCGCAGCGAGCCCCGCGAGGGGACGCGTCTAACTTCACAGGTATACGCGTCCCCTCGCGGGGCTCGCTGCGCTCGCCACGCTTCGGGCTCGGTGGCTCGCTGCGCTCGCCACACTATTCTATTCTCACTCCACGCCCTAGTGGATAGTAGGGGAATGAAAAGGTCGGAGGACGCGCACCGCCGCCCCTCGCGGGCTCGCTGCGCTCGCCACGCTTCGGGTTGACGTCTATCGTGGGGTCATGGCGGGCACATAAAAAATGTGAAATGGGTCATATTGGCCCATTTCACCTTTTTTAACATTTTTCCCTATGTGAGATGGACTTAATCAAGTCCATCTCATCTTGTGCCATTATAATGGCACAAGACCGACAAGATCCTCCCGATTTCAATGTTAAAAGATTTTTTAACATTGAAGTCTATGGAAAAATCGGGTCAATCGGTCGGTCGCATCGCGGCCGATTTTAATTGGTCGCGACCGACCGATTGACCCGATTTCTGTCAATCAAAGTAAAAAAAGTGTAAAAAATCGGCCACATCGTGAGGATCGTGTCCCTTAATTAAGAGCCACGATCACTCACGATTGTGGCCGTTCTAGGAAACAAGTACCATATATATATATATATATATATATATATATATATATATATATATATATATATATAGAAGAAAGGTTGCTCTCAGGGGGTCCCAACTGGGGCTGGTCCCAAGAAACAGGCGGCACTCAAAGGGTTAAGGAATAGATCCAAATTTATGTAGACAATTTGTGCATCATGTCAGCATACAGTCGTGTCGACGTTTCAAAGCCGGTGAGGCTTTTTCCTCAGGACGTGCAGTACATAAAGTGCATAGGGTGCTGTGAACAATAAAAGAATCAGAGCAGTGTGCTCTCCTACCTTATAAAGGGCAGCTTGTGAGCAGCGTGTGTCCCGAACGGCAGCCGTGCCCGCAGTGAGCACTTCCGGGATTGCCGCTGACGCCCCTCTGTGACGCGGGGCCGTTGCTAGGCGACCGTTGGACGCGTCCTGCCGGGCTGTCACGGCTGTGTTCAGGAGCTGTAAAATAAGACCAACGAAAACAGGTTGGATATGTGAATTCAAACAAGGATTGAAAAACAAACATAAATGCTGCCCAATGTAAAAATGTGCTACCGAAAAATGAACTACTGGGAAGAAAAGTTAAAAATGGAACAGACTTAAAATAGCGTATTGTCTATAAATGTGGGTAACGGGATGGTTCCTAAGTGCACCGCAGCATCTTATGTTCCCACAATCCCATACACATTAAATCAAGTAAAATATAATCACATATGTAAACACTCTACATTCTTGATGTTGCCCGATATGTTGGTATCGGGGTTACTATATAAAAGCGTTCCAAGCTATTTTCTCGTTTAGTCCTGAAGGTGCTAGGGTATTTAATTTGAAGATCCATTGTGATTCACGTTGCGTGAGGATCTTTTGGCGATCACCTCCACGGCTTAAGGGGGGGACGTGGTCAATGATCTTGCTTCTGAGGTCATCTGCTGTGTGGCCCATACTTTTGAAGTGTTTTGCCACTGGTTGCTCAATTTTTTCTCCTTTGTGGCAGGCATTGATAGCAGACCTGTGCAGGGCCATGCGTTCCCTGAAAGTTCTGATCGTCTGGCCCACATACATCTTGCTACAAGGGCATGTGATGGTGTATATGATGTATTGTGATTTACATGATAATACATGTTTGATGAAGTATTTTTTGTTGGACTTTGGATCAGAAAACTCATTCCCCGGTACCATGGTACTACATGTGGTACACGACGGGCATCTATAGCAGCCGGGCTTCTTTCTCTGGATGTTGAAGATGGTATTATCTTTGGGTTTGGGGTTTAGGTTGGTTCTCATAAGGATGTCCTTCAAATTCCTCCCGCGTCGGTAACTGGGCATGATTGTCTTCTGTTTGAAACAAGGCAGTTGTTTGTCAGTAGTGACCAAGGGCCAGACCGCATGTAAGGCTCGTGGGAGTACTTGGCTTGCTGGAGTATATGTAGTCACAAACGGAATCTTATTACTGATGGCTTGCTTTGGTTTGGACTGTAACAGAGACTTGCGAGGTATTTTGAGGACCTGTTCCTTCTGCTGAGCTAGTATCTGAGGGTTGTATCCCCTTTCAATAAATTTATCGATAACTGTGTCCAGCTGAGAGCCCAAAGCCGATTTGTCGCTGGTAATTCTGGCTGTGCGTATCATTTGTGATTTCGGCAACCCTCTTTTGAGGGCCGGTGCATGGTTACTGCTATGTTGGAGCAGGGTGTTCCGATCTGTTTTTTTATGGTATACGGTAGTATGTATTTTGTTGTTATCAATGGTAAGGGTGACCCTACCCCCACTTTCAAAAAAGAACTGGATCAAGTATTGACAGAAGCACTTCAGATGAACTTGTTCAGTAAAAAAGTGCACCAGACCCTTACTACTACCCATCCGGTCACCCCTGTCATCTATACTATTCCCAAAATCCATAAGGATCCAATTAACCCACCCACTCGTCCAATCATCTCTGCTCGTCAATCACTTTACCAACCCATATCACAGTTTTTGGACTCTTTAATACAGCCTCACATCATGCAACAAAAATCATTCTTGAAGGACACAACCCAACTGCTCTGCCTACTTGAAGAATTAGAGACTTTACCCAGCAACATCATTCTATGCACCTTGGACGTCAAAAATCTGTATACGGTCATACCCCACTCCCAGGCAATTGCAGCCATGCGTTCCTTCCTACATAGAGTGCAGTTCAATGCACTAGATATTCCCCTTTTTTTGACACTTCTCGAACTTACCCTAACAAGGAATTATTTTATACACAACGGGACTTTCTTTTTGCAACTCACGGGCTGCTCTATGGGGTCGAATGTGTCGCCATCACTGGCCAATGTGTATATGTTCGAGCAGGAGAACAACTTCTTTTTTACCGATACTCAAATTAGCAACAATATCATCGTATACAAAAGGTATATAGATGATTTATTGATATTTTGGAGGGGCACGTCAATTCAACTGTCTGAAGTCATCGACAACATCAACACACAGGATGGACCAATCAAATTTACATACAGCATGGATATGGCCACCATAAACTACCTTGATGTTACCCTTACCATTGATAACAACAAAATACATACTACCGTATACCATAAAAAAACAGATCAGAACACCCTGCTCCAACATAGCAGTAACCATGCACCGGCCCTCAAAAGAGGGTTGCCGAAATCACAAATGATACGCACAGCCAGAATTACCAGCGACAAATCGGCTTTGGGCTCTCAGCTGGACACAGTTATCGATAAATTTATTGCTAGCTCAGCAGAAGGAACAGGTCCTCAAAATACCTTGCAAGTCTCTGTTACAGTCCAAACCAAAGCAAGCCATCAGTAATAAGATTCGGTTTGTGACTACATATACTCCAGCAAGCCAAGTACTCCCACGAGCCTTACATGCGGTCTGGCCCTTGGTCACTACTGACAAACAACTGCCTTGTTTCAAACAGAAGACAATCATGCCCAGTTACCGACGCGGGAGGAATTTGAAGGACATCCTTATGAGAACAAACCTAAACCCCAAACCCAAAGATAATACCATCTTCAACATCCAGAGAAAGAAGCCTGGCTGCTATAGATGCCCGTCGTGTACCACATGTAGTACCATGGTACCGGGGAATGAGTTTTCTGATCCAAAGTCCAACAAAAAATACTTCATCAAACATGTATTATCATGTAAATCACAATACATCATATACACCATCACATGCCCTTGTGGCAAGATGTATGTGGGCTAGACGATCAGAACTTTCAGGGAACGCATGGCCCTGCACAGGTCTGCTATCAATGCCTGCCACAAAGGAGAAAAAATTGAGCAACCAGTGGCAAAACACTTCAAAAGTATGGGCCACACAACAGATGACCTCAGAAGCAAGATCATTGACCACGTCCCCCCCTTAAGCCGTGGAGGTGATCGCCAAAAGATCCTCACGCAACGTGAATCACAATGGATCTTCAAATTAAATACCCTAGCACCTTCAGGACTAAACGAGAAAATAGCTTGGAACGCTTTTATATAGTAACCCCGATACCAACATATCGGGCAACATCAAGAATGTAGAGTGTTTACATATGTGATTATATTTTACTTGATTTAATGTGTATGGGATTGTGGGAACATAAGATGCTGCGGTGCACTTAGGAACCATCCCGTTACCCACATTTATAGACAATACGCTATTTTAAGTCTGTTCCATTTTTAACTTTTCTTCCCAGTAGTTCATTTTTCGGTAGCACATTTTTACATTGGGCAGCATTTTTGTTTGTTTTTCAATCCTTGTTTGAATTCACATATCCAACCTGTTTTCGTTGGTCTTATTTTACAGCTCCTGAACACAGCCGTGACAGCCCGGCAGGACGCGTCCAACGGTCGCCTAGCAACGGCCCCGCATCACAGAGGGGCGTCAGCGGCAATCCCGGAAGTGCTCACTGCGGGCACCGGCTGCCGTTCGGGACACACGCTGCTCACAAGCTGCCCTTTATAAGGTAGGAGAGCACACTGCTCTGATTCTTTTATTGTTCACAGCACCCTATGCACTTTATGTACTGCACGTCCTGAGGAAAAAGCCTCACCGGCTTTGAAACGTCGACACGACTGTATGCTGACATGATGCACAAATTGTCTACATAAATTTGGATCTATTCCTTAAGCCTTTGAGTGCGGCCTGTTTCTTGGGACCAGCCCCAGTTGGGACCCCCTGAGAGCAACCTTTCTACTAAATTCAAGGAAGGCACCTGGGTGTTTGCCCTTAGTGGACGAGAGTGCCGACCAACCCCCCTGCTCTATATATATATATATATATATATAGAGAGAGAGAGAGAGAGAAACAGCAGACAGGCGGCGGCACTCCAAGGGTTTTTAATCGTGCAAAACAAAATCTCCAACGTTTCGGGGACTAGCCCCTTTGTCAAGGTGATACGACAAAGGGGCTAGTCCCCGAAACGTTGGAGATTTTGTTTTGCACGATTAAAAACCCTTGGAGTGCCGCCGCCTGTCTGCTGTTTCTCTCTACAATACCGATCCGGAGGGCACCCAGGTATATGTCCATTAGTGTCGGAGTGCCGATCCGCTTCACCTTTCTATATATATATATATATAGATCCCATGCAGTTACCTGTTAATACTGCCTTTACTCTGCGTTTTGACAGTGTAATATTCTCCTATGCAGTTTGCGGCCAGTAATGACAAGTGCAAGGGGGCCCCCCTGTCTAAAGTGCCCCGGACCCCCCGAAGGCTTAATCAGGCACTGGTGCAGGTGTGTTCTTATACACTCGAGCTGTATTTGCGGCTAATAGCCCTCGTGTTTCTCCAGGTCCTGGCGTTTGGCTACACAGAGTTCCATTCTCGCTTATTCACATCAGTAAAACTACAAAAGAACGACTTTGCAACTTTGTCCAGTACGTGTGTGACACTTATTCCTGTGCGATTACAGCCGTAGCCCATATATCTGTTTAGCATCCTTCAGTTTCCTCATTATGATTTTTATGCCTGCGACGCTGCAACCGCACCTGTCCTAATGGTGTTGCCGCTGATGTGGGAGATATTAGATTAATTGCTGGATTCATGCTGAAAGGCTCATTCCTTGTGACGGGCTGATCTTCTCGTTATCTGAGATCAGAAATTGAGCTGTCAGATAATCAGCTTCTGCGGACTGCCAGGAAGATTATTAGTCTTGTTGTATAGAAGGGAACATCCAAGATGAAACATCATAAAGACAATTTAAAGATTAGATAGACTTTGTCTGTCTTGTGAGTGACATCACTATTTGTGATTACTCATATTTTTTATCATAATTGCTCATTTTTATATATATCAGGTTTAGTGTATCAGACTTCTAAGAAAGCTTAGCGTTGTCTAAGTTACCTGCCGTGTCTTCTACTTGTCATGGCTTATAGAAATCGGTGTCAGCATGATGTATAGAAATATACTGTATGCTGTAATTAGCAGAAATGTTTCCAGGCTCATAGTGTTGGATGGATTCCAAGTTTGCGGGTCATTCAGACCTGATTGCTGGGCTGCTTATTTGCGGAACCCTGCGAATAAGTAGTCACTGCTCAGCCAGAGTGTAATCCCGCCCGGTGCAAGCCCGCGGATCAATGCGAATGGCTTGCAAATGTCTTGTGAAAAAGAGGACTACTGGTGATAAGCAGCAAATAAATACACAAGACACTCACCATTGAATTACTAGCGTAGCACAGACTGCACAGGTTTGATTTCATCCGATTCTGATGGATTGGGCCGATAAATTGAAATTGGCCCAAATTGGGGGTGTTTGACATCAGAACAGATGATCGTTCCCGTGCTCATCGAAACGGACCTGTGCAGCACATAAGATCAATCAAAATCGGACCATCAGCGGCACATCGCGGATGCTTTTTTTAGCATCTGCAATGTATCGCATCCGATTTCTCTTAGGAAAAGTGATCCCCGGGAGTTCTTTTAGATGTGATAAATCAAATGCAAAATGGCACAGGTGGTATGGAGCCCTCC
Source organism: Crinia signifera (assembly GCF_055691185.1). NCBI lineage: Eukaryota > Metazoa > Chordata > Amphibia > Anura > Myobatrachidae > Crinia > Crinia signifera. Next base: position 27,898,618 of record NC_139217.1, on the reverse strand, counting down.
CAGGGAGCTGCCAGAGGAGTTCAAAGGACAACAGGTGCCACTTGTGCATCAGACAAGTCGGACCTGGGTATGGCCAACTTAACTTGGCGGCTACGATAGAAACAGACTGTTCGGAACCATAGCTGAAGTCACACAACTTCCCTTCAGACGCCTGCGCTTTACCGGACACTCCCGGAGAACATCGGGTTACCACCCTCAAATGCCGGATTTTAGTCAATTAACTTGCGAATGCCCCACAAGACTGCAAAGCAAACAACATATCAACATCTGTAACTGAATGATTTCGTAAATTAAATATATCTCAAGGGCAAAATGTATGTTTATATTAGTTCAGAAACACTCTGTATTCTATACCAAATGTATCGTTCCCACATGGGTAGTTCAGACCTCCGTGGTGGTGATATTACTCCCACTACTACAGAAATAGACTTCACTGTGATTAATAAACTGTGACAACAGTAGCTTAGCGTTACATTGTCTGATTTGTAGCCTTTGGAAGGTCTGAGATAGGAACTTGGTGACTTCTACAGCCGGGAGGCTCTGTCCTCCGTGTGACAGCCCACACACGGACCTCCGGGTCAGAGGAAGTCCCCTGTGGAAAGGTTCAATAAGATTACAGTACATACTGATTGTTTTACTATCTATCTATCTATCTATCTATCTATCTATCTATCTATCTATCTATTTTGAAGTACCTGTATATCCTGTAAAATCATCCCAGGCAGTGGCGACTCTTTCCAGTATGGAGGAGGGGGACTGCCGCAATGCGGGCCCCACCCCCTCTGCCGCTGCTGCCGCCATCGTCTCCTGCCACCGCCATGCTCCCTGGGCCGCCGCACTCCCGAGTCCCCTGCACGGGGCCAGCGCATGTGCAGTAACTTCATACATACTGAGCATGCGCTGGCCCAAGCCTCCGGGGGCTGCCTTTGCAGCAGCCCCCAGAGGCGTGATCGGGTTCCCAGGTCCGGCGCATGCGCAGTATGGTCCACAGTACTGCACATGCGCATAACCCGTTTTGGGGGGCATTTGCGCAGAGAGAGGCATCCTGGAGGAAGGGAACACCTCCCAATGGGATGCCTTGAGTGACTGGCAGGTCAGACTTCCAATAGGAAGTCACTGCCAGTCACAGTGAAGCCAGAGCAGTCTCAAAGACTGCATCTAACTTCACTTTAGGCAGAGAGAGTAGCGGATTTTACCTGGGGGGCTGCAGCCCTGCAGCCCATAGGTAAAAACCGCCACTGATCCCAGGACAAGATGGAAGCAGTACACAATGCCATTCGCACCATGCACAATGTGGCACCAAGCATGTGCAGTAGTTTGTTCAGTGGCCATCTTGGTTAGGGAATTAAATCAAGTTCAGAACTGTCCCAAATCAAGTGCAAGTTTCACAGGATTCCCTTTGAGACACCGGAGCCTGCAGTGGAGAGCTTCATCGAGAATGCAGAAGACATACCTGCTTTGGAATGGCCCAGCTGCTTCACCAAGTACACTTGGTCAGGTCCAGTGGTGTAACAATGGCACTTCAGCCCAAGCGGTGGCTTGGGGGAGCTGGCACTGTGAGGGCGCATGGTCTCTGCAGATTCTGGCTGTACCTATGGAATATGCTGAAAATGTCAGATGCTAGAGGTCCTACTGGACAGATGGATAGATGCTAGAGGTCCTACTGGACAGACGGATAGATGCTAGAGATCCTACTGGACAGACGGACAGATGCTAGAGGTCTTACTGGACAGACGGATAGATGCTAGAGGTCCTACTGGACAGACGGATAGATGCTAGAGGTCCTTCTGGACAGACGGACAGATGCTAGAGGTCTTACTGGACAGACGGGCAGATGCTAGAGGTCCTACTGGACAGACGGATAGATGCTAGAGGTCCTACTGGACAGACGGATAGATGCTAGAGGTCCTACTGGACAGACGGGCAGATGCTAGAGGTCCTACTGGACAGACGGATAGATGCTAGAGGTCCTACTGGACAGACGGATAGATTTTAGAGGTCCTACTGGACAGACGGATAGATGCTAGAGGTCCTACTGGACAGACGGATAGATGCTAGAGGTCCTACTGGACAGACGGATAGATGCTAGAGGTCCTACTGGACAGACGGATAGATGCTAGAGGTCCTACTGGACAGACGGATAGATGCTATAGGTCCTACTGGACAGACGGATAGATGCTAGAGGTCCTACTGGACAGACGGACAGATGCTAGAGGTCCTACTGGACAGACGGATAGATGCTAGAGGTCCTACTGGGTAGTGTACTGTATATCGCTACCCAGAAGTTACAGATTCCTGTTCAGAATGGTTTCATATAGTTTGGTCCTAGTAGTCAGACCATACCTCCCAACTTCTGTGCTTCAGAAATAGGGACACTCGAGGGGGTGGGGCGTATGCAAATGAGGGTGTGGCTTATGCTAATTAGCCGGAACCTCATTTTCATACGAGAATAGACGCTGTGCGCATGCGCACAGCGTCTATTCTATTAGATTGGGGGGTCTCCCAACTGCCACCCCCCGCAGCGGGACAATGCCTGCCGCGAGTGGGACAGCGGGACAGGACCCGAAAATCGGGACTGTCCCGCTGTAATCGTGACAGTTGGGAGGTATGGTCAGACTGTTATTACTAAAGACATCATTTAGGTCCTGTAAGTGTAAATGTTACAATTTGTCAGTTTTGGGGATGAATTTGTGGCGCACCATCGGTTGATGCGGCTGGGTTGCCTTGGGGAGGCAGTCACTAATGCTTTGGATTCTGACTAGTGTGCTGCCTAAGGCCGCAGTGGACTCGTACTGTCTGTATAAAGACATACTGCAACACCTCAACGTACTGGCACATACCTTTTATTTCAGTGTAATATGATATTACCTGCAGGACTTGTTTATATTATATGCTACAATTCCATATAATATGTGCTGATTACAGTAACACCGCCGGCCAAATCCATGATTGCACTGAACTTCAGAACCGAGCGCTTGTGCCAGAAGGAACATTCGTACTTACAGTAAGATATAAATTGTCTGTGATGTATATAAAGGTCACACAAGTCAGCTGATAAGCACAAACAGGATAATATTAGAGCGCATACAGTATACAGGCACTTTTCTCTTCATACAGTTATCCAGATGGCTCACTAGCAGGGGTGCCGAGAGGGGGGTGGGGGGAGGTACAGTTTACCTGGTCCTGTTAAGGGGGCCCGGGTCTGGACACACAGGGTTTTTTTATTTGGTGGCATAATATGTGTGGTATTATATGTAATAGACATTACAGTGTGTGGCATAATATGCAATGAGCATTACGGTATGTGGAATAATGTGTAATGGGCATTATGGCATGTGGTAAAATATGTAATAGGTATTACGGTGTATGGCATAATGTGTACTGACCACTACGGGGTGACATAACGTGTAATGAGCATTATGGCATGTGGTATAATAAGTAATGGGTGTGTGACATATGTAATAGGCATAACGGTGTACATTTTTGTCCTTGTATCCACCTTGGAAGCATTGGCGTAACAAGGGTCCGCAGAGTGTGTGGGTAGCTCCGTCCGTGGGGGCCCCACAAACTTGTTGTACCGGGGCCCAGGATTTCTCTTAGCGGCCCTTCTCACTAGTAGATAGGTAGACAGTCAATCGGTCAATACCAAAGGGCCGACATGTGCTACGTCAACATTGACACATACCTCCCAACAGTCCTGATTTTTTGGGGACTGTCTCGCATTCCACCTGGGGCTGGCAGTGTCCCACAATCACAGGGATGGGAGTGGATGTCAGCTGGGAGTCCCCCCCCTTGCAGTGCAGGTGAAAAGAAGCTGTGCGCATGCACGGAGGTAGGGGTACAGGGTGTGTGGCCACAGAGCGCTTGCCATGTGCCCAACAGTGACAAAGATGGGACCATGCCCCATTTGTGGAAGACAACGCCCCTTTCTGGGAGCACGTGAGAGGGAAGTACGTGGGGGTCTCGCTGCATGTTTTTGAAAAGTCGGGAGGTATGATTGACAGAAGGTCGATTAAAGCATCGTGTCAACATTGCAACGATCAACACATGAAAATGTCAACATGAGTTTTTCCAAATTTTATTGGTCTTTTTCCTGCTTTATCATCCACATCGTAGCCTCTAATTGGGAACGGTAAAGTGTTAAGAGAACAAATTTGACCTGCAATCAGATCTGAATTAGGCCCTGTTTTCAGGACGGGCTGCCTGTTTTCCAGGTGGCTGCAACCCGAAACATGGCGCAGCCAGCGGGCTACCCATACCATGCAAGTACTTATTTGTATACCTCTTGTATGCATAGATGCAATCGCCAAATTTTGCAATTGAATTGGAACCGGCATGCTAAAGTTGTAGATGTGCAAATCTTTGCAAAACTACAACTGATGCTGAATTAGCCCCTGGGTCAGATTTTAAACTATAGCTGTTTAAAATCTGCATCAATTGTATATTACAATGAGGCTTCCTGAAGTTGTTGATGTTTTGAAAGTTTATATTAAGAATTTGTTTTTTTTTGAATTGCGTCACAAATTGCAGAAACTTTAAAGTCCTGAGGTGAACTTTAAATTTGCACAAAGTGTTTCTCCCCCTGTAGCCCCCTCTCTCGCTGCTTCCAAAGGAGAATGCGGAGAACAACTAGAGAAGGATTCTGATGGGGAACTTACAGGAAAATATCATTATTTTCAGAAATGCGTTCCACCCGAATTGGAAATCTCTACCTGAAGTAGCGTTTATTGCAGCTAATTGGTATTATTTTATATATTGTAGATAGCGGGAACATTATATAACATACACAGATAAGTTATTTTCCTGGAAATTAATGAGCACTTTTACTGCAACATTAAAGCCTGCAAACCATTTACTTATTTTTAGACAAATTACCCATTTATCTGTGCGGAGGGTTAACCCTATGCTGCAAATACTTTATCAGAGCTTGCAGGGAGACAAAGGAGAAAACTAATGAAGGTGGGGTGTACGTATCAAAGCTTGGAGAGCAAAGTGGGGAGAGGTAAAGTACCAACTAATCAGCTACTGACAACTTTTAAACACAATGTGAAGTGACAGTTAGGGGCTGATTGGTTATGGATGGTTATGGATTTTTCCGTCTCCACTGTAGCTCTCTCTGAGATAACTCTTTGAAAAGTTTTTCTAAACCTTTCTTATTTAGGTTCCTACTTCTAGCCAAGTGTACATTTCCCATATCAGCAATCACCTATCTGCAGAGATCCCATCGGACCTCTCAATAATATGACAATAGAATCTGGGACACAGGAGCCTGGCCATCACACAAAAGGGTGGTGACTGTGTCATGGTGTCTGTGTGGTCACTCCACAGTGGTGTGACCACATGACCATGACATCACTGAGATCATGACATCATGATCATGATATCAGGCATTACCAACCTCCATCCTCAAAGCACACTAACAGTCCACATTTTAGTTATATCCATGTTATTTTGATTTAACCATCTGTGCTGAAATCTATAGCTACAGTATCACTTACACCTGCACAATTAAGGCCCCCAATACACTTTTGCGACTTCCGTTATGATCTCTTTCGAACTGCCCAGCAGCTTCCGAGGTGGCAGGATTAATATATCACCATATGCAGTCCTGTTGCAGTCCTGTTGCATACAATGCCGGATGCAATAAATCTATAATGCAGCCATTGTGATCTCAGGCTCCGGACCTATGTGCAAGTGGCCGCATCGGATCGGAAACTGTGGTTTAACAGATGAAAACATCCAAAATCATATGAGTGTATGGCGCCCTTTAGTGTGCTTTGAAGACCAAGGATGGGAACAGGTTGGGAACAGTTTGGGAAGACACCAATTTACTGCTGTGTCTGTTTATATACACATAGCTGTAGCTGTTATTTAAATGGAAATATGGAATCTTCAGCATTGTAATCTAACGGATGGAACTGTGCATTGTGAAAGTTGCCTTACAGATAAGATACAGTATAAATACAGTCATACAAAAGCCATAATCAGGAGATATGCACACAGAATATATATATATATATATATATATATATATATATATATATATATATATAAATATATATATCCAAGATGATGGTATGTATGTAGATTACACACCGCACGGCACTGCAGGAAGTTGGTGATAACAAAAATTGAATGCAACAGTTTCGGAGCGCTAAGCTCCTTCGTCAGGCAAATAGGTTACACAGTGAAAAATAAGAAAGGTGCCTACCTTATAGGTGTATGAAGGGCGTTTCCTCAGACAACTGAGGAAGCCGCTGATCCTAAGGCGGAGAAACGCGTTTTGTTGCTGACCACTGATTGCCAGATCTAATCACCGCAGAATATCGCTGCCATTACCGACTAGAGCAGCTGTTGGACTTATTGGTGCTGCAGAGCTTTTCACCTTCTCTCCGTACAAAATAGGAGAGCTCCTCTCAATCTACAGAGGTAAACTGTGTACCTAAGAGCATGGACACTAATTAAGCCGGACACACCACTTTGAGACTTGTCTCTTCCAACTATGCGGGACTGGTAACTATAAAAAGCCTTGCTTAAACAAAGTAATTGTTGCTTTGAATGACTTTCCAATCCAGCCTCATATCAGCAGAATTAAGCTCTATCAAAGCCTCTCTATGTTAAATGTTGTAAGTCTTGTCCGTTTTTGTCTTGCAATTGCAAAATGAAAGATTTATGAAGTGCACATATATGTATTGTTATTGTTGATTTTTATTTATTTTAATACATTTTTTATATTGCTATAAGAAATAGTGGTAATTATTGTGCTGCACACCACAGCGCTCCCTGGTAGTACATGACAGTGCAAACTGCATGTTCTTGTCCTTCCCTGTTCTGCTTGAGTTACACAAACTCTGACAGGGAGCAGCAGCGGTGTGCATTGGTGTGATCTTTCAGGTACTTAAAAACCAGCGCTTCTATTTAGCCCTTTTGGGCTTCCCCCCCTTTTTTTTAAATAAAAAAAAGACATAAACCAACAAATCGAGTTGTGAGGTCTTCAGAAACTGTTAAGAGGAAGATGGGTCTTCTGTAAGTCTACTTAAGGAACCTACATATTCCCATTAAAATCCCATTCCCTTATTTGAAAATGACTTCTAAACTAGTGATCACATTCTAATAACTTATCTCTTTTCTAACCAGGAATGATAGATAGATAGATAGATAGATAGATAGATAGATAGATAGATAGATAGATAGATAGATAAAACACCTCGGGTGCTTACAGTACCTCTCCTCCCACTTAAGATGTGTGTTATGCTGAAGATCAAGTTACATCACTGATGGGAAGGGTCAGAGTTCATGCCAGTGATCATTACATTTCAATGTGCTGACATCATTTTTTATCAGCAATTGATTAGAACTGTATACGTGTTTCACAGAGCTTATTAACAATAAGAGCAACATGCCCTAATATAGTAAAATTCCAGCAAATGTTCTTCTTGTTCCTCCTCTTCTTCTTTTTCTTGTTCTTTTTTTTTTGTTCTTGTTGTTCTTGTTCTTTTTTTTTTATTCTTGTTCCTCCTCTTCTTTTTCTTGTGGTTCTTGTTCTTCCTGTTTTTCTTGTTGTTCTTGTTCTTGTATTTCTACTTGTTGCTCCTCTTCTTTCTTTTTCTTGTTGTTCTTGTGGTTCTTGTTCTTCTTGTTTTTCTTTTTATTTTTTTCCTTCTCTTCTAGTTGTACTTCTTCTTCTTCTTCTTCTTCTTGGTGTTCATGTTCTTCTTATCCTTCTCAGTACAGTATTATTAGCTTTGGTTTATACGGAGCCCCAGGATTTCCATAGCTACGTTCACAACTTGAATGGCAGGGGACATAGAAGGACAGGGGACCCTCATAAGTGGAATTACAGTAGGTTGATCTCTGCTCACACCTATTCCCTCTAGAAATAATTGAATCTGCTAAATAGGAGGATATGAATTAAATCACCATTGGCTTCATAGAACATTTCTTGCTCCCTTTTTACAACTGGACATTTCCTCCACCAATACAATGTAGCATAAGTGCCTTATTATCTGTTGGAGGGGTAGTGTTGTCATTGTGCAGCATCAAACTACATTTCTGTGTGTGTCCTAAGGACGCTTCCTGTTCTAGTTATTGGTAAGCAGACAAATTAAAATCTCTGTGTATCTAATTATGTACATTTTCATATAAACAAAGAATGGTTCACTAGTCAGTCGGTGGCTGGCGAAGATATTGGCTCACACATACTGTAGCATCTATATACTGTACATTATTTGTTAGCACTAAAGATTATGATACTCTCTAACTGTACACACAGAGGTGGATTTCCCACTAGGAACATGTCTACGGGTCTACGGGTGACACTTGCTTGGGGAGGGGGGAGGGGGGGCGGCATAGACGGTTGATAAGGCCCAGTGATTCTTTTTTTTGTCATTACGACTTTTATTTATTATTTTATCATGCAACTGATGGTGGTGACACAATAGGCAGCAAATCGTACTCTGAGATGTGGTAGTGGGGTGAAGTTGGGGTTGCTCTGGTGGTCTGGTGGCATTTGGACGAGTACTCAAAATAAAGGGGGCAGTGACACGATGGAGCTTGAACAATAATGTGCCTAGGGGGTGGCCTGACCCCTTAATGTTCCCAGTTGTCTACATATAGTATACTACTACAATTGCTTAGGGCAGTGGTTCCCAAACTGTGCGATGTGGCTCCCGGGGGTGTCGTGGAGCAATCGCAGTGGTGCCCTGAGTTGGTGGTCCAGGACCAATTCACATTATTTATGGTCAAAGTACAGTAATAAAGAAAATCAGTGCTTGTGACTTCCAGTTAGGAAATATGTGGATAAACAGAAGTGAATCATGTTCCTCATCATATAACACCTAAGGATGACATATAAGCGCAACTTATTTCATTTAATTTCTTTTTCCCTGAAATTCCTGATAAAATTTTGGCATGGGGGACCAGTGAAAAACAATTCTGATACTCTAGGTTACCGGGTTTCAAAAATGTTTGGGAGCCAGTGGCTTAGGGGAAGGTGGGGTAAGATGAGCCAATAGGGTAGATCGATACACTGCTGTATCTAGGCAACTGCACACTTTTTTTGCCATGTGCATATAAATTTAGGAAACACCTGTCATTCCGAACTAGCTGTGATGGGGGAAGCACGTGGTAATGTGGGAAATAGGTTACTTCATTTGAATGTTTTTTTATTGTCAGAGTAAATTTTCTACGTCGGGTACACGACTGTTATGTCAAAGCAATTTTATCCAAGTCTAAAAAAGAAACTGGGGGAGCACTGGCAAAGAGAACCCCATGTTTGCAATCAAGGAAAATTGTATCAAAGCTTGGAGAGGTATAAAGATAAAAACAATTAGCTTATAACTAGCATTTTCCAAACACTTCTTCAAGCAATCTCCCCCAAAATTATATCCTGAAGAGCTATTGGGGGAAATTTACTAAGATGCGATTTCTATTTTACATGGGATGTTGCTATGGTTAACCAACCAAAGACTATCTATTATCTTCTAGAAGGTGCTAAATAAATAAGTAGATTTTGATTGGTTGCCCATAGCAATATCCCCAGTGAAATAGAACTCTCATCTTAGTAAATTTTCCCCATAGTATCTCAACCCCAAAGGAGGGAACAACTCTTCATATTTCCCATTGATGGGTAGAACTTTGAATAGTCATTAAAATGCTGAGCAGAAGATGCATCAAAATGGCGTCAATAGATATTGGACCATGGCTTAGACCTCTTGGTCAGAGTGGGTATCTCATCACTTTGCTTGTCTTCCCCAGATAATTGTAAACTCGAAAGTCAACAAGATGACCAACCAACATAACAGTAACATACTAAGATGTCAGACAACACACAGTAGAAGCAGGGCTAGAAGAAGCTTTGACGGCAGAGCGGTGGCCTCAGAGTAGGGACAGACGCTTACTGCTGGGTACCGCTCTCACCTACAAGCATCATAAAGGTCTACCTCCTGCGCCCAGTATAGTTCATCTACTGCATACATCTCATCATGGAGATCAAGCCACTGCTACAGTTCATGAAGGCACCAACTCACAGCATGAAGGTGAGACATAAGAAGATACTCAAGAAAGGTGACCTTCAGTAGTCATGTATTAATATGGGCAGTATTAGGTCCCATACTGGTGTCCATGGCCTCAGTTTTATGGGGGGAATCTAGGACTATTGGTCAACCGAAGAAGATTGACACATTAATAAGGTTGATGTGTATTAGGTTGACATGGTCAAAAGGTCAACACAAGGGAAAACTTGACATGAAAAAAAATCACATTTTTCATTTTTTGGGTGTTCTTATGTCATAGACATAGGTCAATATGGACACAGTATTCTATGTCCTTGCAATTTGCTGTACATCGGCAAGACAATCAGATCTTTCAGGGAGCGCATGGCCCTTCACCGGTCAGCAATAGGACAGGCACTATCTGGCAAAGGGAATGACCAACCGGTGGCCAAACACTTCCGCCAAGCTGGACATAGCCTCACCGATCTCAAGTATATGATCTTGGATCACATCCCTCCATCAATCCGCCGGGGGGACAGAGATGGCAACCTGCTGAGAATGGAGACCAGGTGGATTCACCAGCTGAATACGGTGAAACCACATGGACTCAACGATCGCTTGCCACTGTCAGTATTTCTATGACCATCTAAGTGACAGAAAATAGAAGCCAGCAGCCAATCTTTCGTATTTCTCAACCCTGATGAACATGGTGCCCTCCATATGGCTGATGGGTACACCGGTCCAGCAGGATCCCCCATCAGAGACACTTGGTTATTAACTGTTCCCCATACTGGAGAGGACATTTTAGCTCCCATCAATATCATTATTATTCTGGGCTTTTGCAGCACTTAGATTTGCCCTCCATGACTATACTTATACCTATGTATATACCCATGTTCATGTGTAAGTCACTTTAATGTGGTGGGAACTTTGCCTTTACAAACTTCTATAACGTCCTTATTGATGTATCAGGGTTCTTGATATACTATAGCTACAGATCCTGTACTTTCTAATTCACACAGCAGGGCAACTATAGGGGTACTATTTAATAATGTGCTAACATGATTTTAACCTACAGAATAGCCAGCTTTCCTGCACCTTTTTAATTTATGTTTTGTATACTTCAGTTTTTCACTATTCACTGAACACCCGTTCTCTCACATTGGAGATCTTATCAGAGTCCTTTTATCCCATCTTCGTTAATCTTATTTTTCACTTATCACTGTTTTATTCCTTCATTTCACAAACACCTTTGCTGGCAGCGCGTCTATCCCAGACCCTGAGAGCTGCGCCAGAATGCCACTCCCCCCCGCATACTGAGGCTACAGGATGAGTCACCTAGGCAACCAGCCAGCTTGCGTTTCAGCCAGGCTGGACCCAGCCTACAGCGCGTCCATATCCTGTAGTGACGCACTTCCTGCTACTACTTCCGGCTAGGGGAATGGCGCTGAGAGGCGGCCCCAGGATAACAGAGACACGCTGCTACCTTATTTAAGGGTGAGTCACCTTTACACTATCGATTGCTGTGTTTTCACCATTGATTTTGCCTTGACAAAGGGGCGTTGTTGCCTCGAAACGTTGGCTTTGTTTATTGCTGATTTTTTTCAATATATGATTTACACAAAGTCCCTGGAGTGCCTGCTTTTTTGTTCATCCATCTATATATATATATATATATATATATCATCTCCACCTAAAACAAATAGGTGGGCGTCACACAGGCCACCCTACTCACGAAGTCCTATTACAAAACGCGTAGGGGCGTGGTTGTGTGACGCATTCCGTGCCGCTAAGTACAGAGCTGTTTGGCCGCTTGCTTCTGAGACGCTGAGTCACCGGTGCCCGGGAAAATCTCTGCCCGTGGAGCAGCCTAAAGGTCCCATGAGTCACATAGCTTCCGTTCCTGCAGTTTTGACAGTGGTTATCCTTATATCTTGTGGTAGCCAGCCCACACCGGAGGAACACCTCTGTACGGGTTCCACCATTTCAAAGAGAATTTTACATTGAATTTCACATATTTTTAATAAACAATATCACACTATGAGGCGTCCCCTCTATTTGTTTTAGGTGGAGATGTTGTAAAGTGCCCTTGGGCAGTGGGGTAACTATAGTCCCGCAGCCCCCGCGGTTGCGGGGAGGCGCTAGGCAGGTGTGGGCGCCTGGGGGGTCTGCGGGACTATAGTTACCACCTGGTCCCGGCTCCCGACTCCTGCCCTACCCCTCCTTACCCCATTACTGCCGGCGCCGCTGCCTCTAACCCGACACGCAGATCTGTGTCGGGTGACGGGCGGTCCCCGGCTCCGGCTGCAGTGCTAATATAATAAGAGACACTCGGAAAATGGCTTCCCCCATAATGCTGTATGGGGGCAGCCATTTTCCGAGTGTCTGTTATTATATTAGCACTGCAGCCGGAGCCGGGGACCGCCCGTCACCCGACACAGATCTGCGTGTCGGGTTAGAGGCAGAAGCGCCGGCGGCAATGGGGACGGGTAAGGAGTGGGTTAATATTTCGGGGGGGGGGGGGGGGCCGCCCGAAATGTCCGGTGGGGGGGGCGCAAAAAAGTAGTTACGCCTCTGCCAGTGGGAATCGGGATTGTTCGGAGGGGAGCTGCAGTCCGCAAATATTGATTGGACTAGTGTGGATAGGAACACCAAGGAGAGTGTGTCCTTTTAAAAAATACGGACAGAAGGTGTCAGCGCACCTATATAATTTGTTTGTGTATATATATATATATATATATATATATATATATATATATATAAATATACACACACACAATCACCAGGGGTCCGGCACAGCCTCTTAACCAGGTCCTCGCTGGATGCCCACACAGAAGGTAGATGCAGTGAAGAACGAGGTGCAGCACTCCAAGACTATAGGTAAAACTTAACATTTATTGGAAGCAAAGTTTTAATGCCTCTACGGCATTGTCATCAGGCTGAATGGAGTTACCCTGTAATTAGTTGCTGTATTTGTGTCGTGCAAGGGCGTAACTACCATAGGTGCAGGGGGTGCAGGTGCTATGGGGCCCAGAGCTGAGAGGGGCCACCTTCCCTCTCACAGTTACATGTGTTATAAACAGGGGTGTAGCTACCATAGGTGCAGGGAGTGCAGCTGCTTTGGGGCCCAGAGCTGAGAGGGGCCACCTTCCCTGTCACAGTTACATGTGTTATATACAGGGGTGTAGCTACCATAGGTGCAGGGGGTGCAGCTGCTATGAGACCCAGAGCTGAGAGGGGCCACCTTCCCTGTCACAGTTACATGTGTTATATACAGGGGTGTAGCTACCATAAGTGCAGGGAGTGCAGCTGCTATGGAGCCAGAGCTGAAAGGGGCCACCTTCCCTGTCACAGTTACATGTGTTATATACAGGGGTGTAGCTACCATAGGTGCAGGGGGTGCAGCTGCTATGAGACCCAGAGCTGAGAGGGGCCACCTTCCCTGTCACAGTTACATGTGTTATATACAGGGTGTAGCTACCATAGGTGCAGGGAGTGCAGCTGCTTTGGGGCCCAGAGCTGAGAGGGGCCACCTTCCCTGTCACAGTTACATGTGTTATATACAGGGGTGTAGCTACCATAGGTGCAGGGGGTGCAGCTGCTATGAGACCCAGAGCTGAGAGGGGCCACCTTCCCTGTCACAGTTACATGTGTTATATACAGGGGTGTAACTACCATAGGTGCAGGGGGTACAGCTGCTATGGAGCCAGAGCTAAGAGGAGCCACCTTCCCTGTCACAGTTACATGTGTTATATACAGGGGTGTAGCTACCATAGGTGCAGGGGGTGCAGCTGCTATTGGGCCCAGAGCTAAGAGGAGCCACCTTCCCTGTCACAGTTACATGTGTTATATACAGGGGTGTAGCTACCATAGGTGCAGGGGGTGCAGCTGCTATGAGACCCAGAGCTGAGAGGGGCCACCTTCCCTGTCACAGTTACATGTGTTATATACAGGGTGTAGCTACCATAGGTGCAGGGAGTGCAGCTGCTATGGGGCCCAGAGCTGAGAGAGGCCACCTTCCCTGTCACAGTTACATGTGTTATATACAGGGTGTAGCTACCATAGGTGCAGGGAGTGCAGCTGCTATGGGGCCCAGAGCTGAGAGGGGCCACCTTCCCAGTCACAGTAACATGTGTTATATACAGGGGTGTAGCTACCATAGGTGCAGGGGGTGCAGCTACTATGGGGCCCAGAGCTGAGAGGGGCCACCTTCCCTGTCATAGTTACATGTGTCATATACAGGGGTGTAGCTACCATAGGTGCAGGGGGTGCAGCTGCTATGGGGCCCAGAGCTGAGAGGGGCCACCTTTCCTGTCACAGTTACATGTGTTATATACAGGGGTGTAGCTACCATAGGTGCAGGTGGTGCAGCTGCTATGGGGCCCAGAGCTGAGAGGGGCCACCTTCCCTGTCACAGGTACATGTGTTATATACAGGGGTGTAGCTACCATAGGTGCTGGGGGTGCAGCTACTATGGGGCCCAGAGCTGAGAGGGGCCCACTTTTCCTGTCAAAGTATCATATGCTGTATACATTTTTCAACATTAGGTGATAAATAGGGGCCCTTACAAACTTTTGCTATGTGGCCCACGTGTATCTAGTTACGCCACTGGTGTCGTGCATGAACTTAATAAACTAAAAATAATCAAATTCTCCATAATATTTTCCACACCCCGTTGTGTTTACAATGGGGGAAATTTACCAATATGAAAAACCTAGTTTTTCGTATTGGTTGTTTCCCTACGACTGCATACGACTGTTTAAGTCGTATGCAAAGTCGTGTTCCGGAGGGGGATTTACAAAGCAGTCAGATACGACTGCTTTGTAACCCTCCGATGGTGTAATGATTCGTATTAGCGGCCGTATATACGGCTGCTAATACGAATTATTTCTAGCAGTCTGCACGGATCAAGTCAGATCCGTGCAGGCTGCGGTGTGTAAAAAAAATAGAAAAATAAATAAATAAAAAAAAAAACCGGCGTGGGGTCCCCCCCACAGCCGAAACCAGCACCAGGCTGAAGGAGCCGGGGCCGGTAATTAAAAATCAGGGAGCCCGACAAATAGGGGTTCCCCGATTTTTAACAACCAGCCCCAGGCTCCTGCTCTGGGGCTGGTTCCCAAAATACGGGGGACAAAATGACTAGGGGTCCCCCGTATTTTAAGAACCAGCCCCAGGCAAAACCAGCCAGCAGGCTAATGCCACAGCCGGGGGGAGACTTTTTATGCAAGTCCCCCCGGCCAAAGCATTAACACTACCGACCAGTCAGCCTGGCCAGGGGCCCTGGGGGAGTGGGGACCCCCCCAATAAAGGGGTCCCCCCCCTCCAGGACTTACCTGACCAGGCTGAAGCCTGGTGCTGTCCCCGGTGACCCTGGGCTGTGGTCACCGGGCTGATCTTGGTGTAAAAAATAGAATAAAAACCATTGTCTTTTACTGGTGAACTATGAGTCCCAGCAAGCCTCCCCCGCAAGCTGGGACTTGGAGAACCACAAGTCCCAGCCTGCGGGGCATTAAAGGGCCCGCTGGGTCTTGTAGTGCCACAGTAAAAGAAAGAGTTAAATAAACACACTGACACACGTGAAAAATAAAAGTTTAATACATACATAACACATACATACTGATACTTACCTTTCTTGATCCCGTAGGTAGCCCTGGTCCTGATGTCCTGTGTCGTCCATGTCGGCTGTCTGCGTCGTCCTCCAGGTCCATGTCGACGGTCCGTGTCGTCCTCCAGGTCCATGGCGGTGTCCGGGTCCGAAGAAATCCATGTTGGAGCTGTGGAAGGAAATCCTACTCACCTGTTCCTGCGCTGAAGAAGTCTTGTCTTGATCCGACGTAGTCCAGGTAATCTTCATGCTGTCGCCGGTCCCCGCTGTCTGCGCTGTCTCTGCATCGCGCTGAGGAGAGATGCTGAAGTTTCATATTCGGCGCCTCTCCTCAGACTGAATTCTATTGGCCGCCTAGCAGGCCAATCAGGAGCCGAGAAAGTCGGCTCCTGATTGGCCTGCTAGGCGGCCAATAGAATTCAGTCTGAGGAGAGGCGCCGAATATGAAACTTCAGCATCTCTCCTCAGCGCGATGCAGAGACAGCGCAGACAGCGGGGACCGGCGACAGCATGAAGATTACCTGGACTACGTCGGATCAAGACAAGACTTCTTCAGCGCAGGAACAGGTGAGTAGGATTTCCTTCCACAGCTCCAACATGGATTTCTTCGGACCCGGACACCGCCATGGACCTGGAGGACGACACGGACCGTCGACATGGACCTGGAGGACGACGCAGACAGCCGACATGGACGACACAGGACATCAGGACCAGGGCTACCTACGGGATCAAGAAAGGTAAGTATCAGTATGTATGTGTTATGTATGTATTAAACTTTTATTTTTCACGTGTGTCAGTGTGTTTATTTAACTCTTTCTTTTACTGTGGCACTACAAGACCCAGCGGGCCCTTTAATGCCCCGCAGGCTGGGACTTGTGGTTCTCCAAGTCCCAGCTTGCGGGGGAGGCTTGCTGGGACTCATAGTTCACCAGTAAAAGACAATGGTTTTTATTCTATTTTTTACACCAAGATCAGCCCGGTGACCACAGCCCAGGGTCACCGGGGACAGCACCAGGCTTCAGCCTGGTCAGGTAAGTCCTGGAGGGGGGGGACCCCTTTATTGGGGGGGTCCCCACTCCCCCAGGGCCCCTGGCCAGGCTGACTGGTCGGTAGTGTTAATGCTTTGGCCGGGGGGACTTGCATAAAAAGTCTCCCCCCGGCTGTGGCATTAGCCTGCTGGCTGGTTTTGCCTGGGGCTGGTTCTTAAAATACGGGGGACCCCTAGTCATTTTGTCCCCCGTATTTTGGGAACCAGCCCCAGAGCAGGAGCCTGGGGCTGGTTGTTAAAAATCGGGGAAACCCTATTTGTCGGGTTCCCTGATTTTTAATTACCGGCTCCAGGCTCTGTCAGCCTGGTGCTGGTTTCGGCTGTAGGGGGGGACCCCACGCCGTTTTTTTTTTTATTTATTTATTTTTCTATTTTTTTACACCGAAGCCTGCACGGATCTGACTGATCCGTGCAGGCAAAAACGCAAATACGACATGAAAATGGTGTTCTATTTTCCTGTCGTATTTGCGTGGGTGTTTTACACCACTAAGCAGCCGTATTATCCATACGGCTGCTTAGTAAATCAGAAACCACCATTCTTTTGAATGGTGATTTCTGTCGTATTCTATCGATGGTGTAGACATTCGTATTTGTAAATACAAATACGAATGTTCCATCTTTAGGACTACGAATTGTTGTATTTTTGGGATTGTAAATCCCGAAAATACAAATTCGTAAAAAAAAGGTGTATTTCTCCCTACGAATACACCTTTTTTCTACGAATCCATTTTGGTAAATGTCCCCCAATGTATCAGACAAGATGGCTCCAGCGTGGCTCTCGGCGCGAACGAAGCATCGGATTCATGACAAGTGCGCAGGAGATGCATCGTGATAAACAGAACAGATGACACAAGTAATGCAAAGTGTTGGATAATTTGATGATGCAGAGAACATGATGTAACACTGACCTCCATGTAGAACATTGACATTAGTATTAGAGGAAGAATAATTAGAAGTGACTCATTCAGTCATTCAGCAGATGTCAGCCTTCCCCATTATAGAAAATGATCAGATTTATTAATATGCTATTGACAAGTCCCTGCACCTCTGTTAGAAGCTCTGGGTCATAGTGACATACTGTACGGCATTTCCCAAGACTGCTTTCTAGATATTGAGTCATTATCTGCTACTGTATGTGCTCACACCATCGGACAAGGGTCCAAATTTGTACACGAAGAACTAAAGGATCTGAATCGGCCCCAAAGTACAAACAATCTAATAAAACAAAATAAGATAAAATAAGATAAAAGATAAATGTACTGTATATAATGTATTATATTATACATATACATTATACATGTTGTCAACCTTTGGACAACTATAAGGCAGAAGCAACACACTTATTTTTAGAACCTTTCTATTTAAAAAGGAAACAATCCTGTAATGGAACTTACTTTCTGGCCGTTATTATTCTCTGTTGTCACCCGCTATTCAGTCTAATACACTTTAGCTGTCCACCGCCGTTCTCCGTGTGCGCACACCTCGGACAGCGCGGTATAATTACAGGTATCTCACTGTAATTGCTGAAATGAAAATTCGCAAAAAGCACAGAATTGAGAATCTTTTTTTTTTTTGACAAGGTTCAATTTTATAAAAAAAGAAACGGTTTAGGATAATACGTCTCTCTCATGCCGTATCGGAGTGGTACATTTGTACCCAGAACAGAATGTTGTACAAATGTTTAAAAGCTACCGTCAGAACTAGAAGTCTGGCAAAAAGAATGAGGAAGCAAATCTAATTTAATGTTACCATAATCAGCCAACACAAAAGTCCTCTTCCGCACAGGCATTTATTTCTGTGTACGGTGCCAGCAGCAACTGCTTTTAGCTTATTCACTTTGGCTGAAAGGTTTTATATTTGTGTGAATAGAGGACAGAAACCGCTCAGGCACCAATGAAATAAAATCGACAGTATATGTGACCATAAAAAGCAAGCTATGAATCATGGACTCAATTCTCAATGTACGAAAAGCACTTAAATTGGTATTTATAGCTGAGAAGTATCAGACCTTGAAGTAAAATCAAGTGCAGAGGTCCTGCTCCTAACTGTCATTTTTTCAATCATAGGGGCAGATGTATTAAGCCTTAACAAGAAATAAATGCAAGGGTGATTGAGGGCCAGATGCACTAAGCTTCAAACGTGATCAAATGGAGAGTGACAAACAACCAGCCAATCAGCTCCTACCTGACTTTTTTCAAACACAGACTGTGACATGGCAGGTAGGAGCTGATTGGCTGGCTGTTTATCACTCTCCATTTTATCATTTTTGAAGCTTGGTGCATCTGGCCCAAAGAGAGATAAACGCACAGACAATCACCTCCTAACTGCCATGTTACAGGCTGTGTCTGAAAAAAGTCAGTAAGGAGCTGATTGGCTGGATGTTTATCTCTCTTTATCGCCCTCACATTTATCTCTTGTGAAGGCTTAATACATCTGCCCCATTGTCTGTAACACGGCAGTTATGAGTTGTTCAGAAACATCTGTTTCTAAATCATGTTACATGCATCTAAAAATCATATCCAAAATTTGATAATATCAGACACAAGCAAATTGTCACATGTCAAATTACATCAAACTAGAAAGCTGTTACACCCCCCACAACAACTACTAATGCAATGCAATGTGGCAAACCTACAGACTAGATGTAATTACTGCGATACTACATGATACTCCTGACCTATTTATTAAAACCTGGTCACCGTGGACTGCACACTTTGGGGCCAAACTCCCTCTAAGCACTATATGATCACATTCATACACTCACTCAATTTCATATCACTGCAATCTCATCTCATACAAACATAACCAGCCGGCTAACCCCCCCCCCCCCCCCCCCCCCCACACACACACACACACACACACACCCCACACCCTTTTTTTTCTCCTTTCTTCCTTCCCTCCCCCTTAGTGCTCCATATTGCAACACGTGACTGAGGGCTATTCCTAAATACCATATTTAACCACAACACATATTCGTCTCATCTTGGCTTTTCTAACTCTTGAGGGCCATTAATAGGCACTCATTTAGTATTTTAATGTTTCACTGTATAAATTGTCTGTGTTGCTTTGTACCTGTGCAGTGTGTACACTGGATGTGCAACTGTATTGTATGTACATTGTTTTTCATTACTCAAAAGAAACAATAAAAATTATAAAAAAATAAAATAAAATTACACACCCTGATTAATTAAGCACCCCTGATTCATATTACACCACATATACCACAGTAGTAGTGCCCCTTACACATAATGCCCACAGCAGTTGTACCTCATGAAATTGAAAATAGTTAGAAATGCATTAGACGTTTCGTCATTGTCTAAATAATGCATGTCTAACTTTAGTCAATGTCTAACTAATGCATATCTAACTTTGGCAATGTCTTACTAATGTATGTCTAACGTTTGTCAATGTCTAACTAATGCATGTCCAACTTTGTCAATGTCTAACTAATGCATGTCTAACTTTTGTCTATGTCTAACTAATGCATGTCTAACTTTTGTCAATGCCTTACTAATGCATGTCTAACTTTTGTCAATATCTAACTAATGCATGTCTAACTTTGTCAATGTCTAACTAATGCATGTCTGACATTTGGGGGGGTTACTCTGATTCACTCGGAAAGGCACAATCACTCTCTAATGGTGGGGCTGATGTAACACGTGCAGAGAAATTTAGATTTGGGTGAGGGGGGTGTACTTCAAACTGATATCTATATTGCAGTGTAAAAATAAAGCAGCCAGTATTTTCCCTGCACAGAAACAATAAAACGCCCAAATCAGCCCCAAGAGTAATTGTGCCCTTCCGAGTGAATCAGAACAACCCCCTTGGTGTTGACCAATTGACTGTCTGACTGTACATTGTCTGTCAGCCATCTGGAACCCTATTTGCATGTCTAGGACACACATTTTCAACAAAGCGCGGCTGAGTCACGTGGCAACTGATGCGCTGAGAGGGACTGTTTGTCGCGACTGAAGTCACAGAGTGTGTGAGATCACATATGTAGATTTATGTTATGCTCAAACTTTCTGTAATTAATAACTCTGACACAGGTGGGAGGGTTCAGAGCTTAGGACAACTGTCAATGACATCATTTTTATCAGCAGTCAATTTTATTATATGCAATACTGTTCTCATCAATATTGACATCAAGTTTATATCTTGGTGACGATAAAGCCATGTATTGTATTAAAAAGAAATTAAGCACTAAAGACTAGCAGATCTATCATTTGATTTCCTGAAATTCACTCTTCCTTAGTGCCAGATACTGTACTTTAAAATAACTGGAAAGGTTTTTTATTAATACTAGGAATCTACTTTCCATGTTACAGATTATGGCCAGGAAACCACAGGATCGAATCCCAACTAAATGGCGGTTTTATATAGTATGTTCGAATTAATAAAAAGGGCCAGCTTCAAAAAGTGATAAAATAGAGAGTGTAGAACAGCCAGCCAATCAGCTCATAACTGTCAGTTTTCAAACCCTGCCTGTAACATGACAGAAGCTGATCTAACTCACTTTTTAAAGCTTGATTCATCTGGCCAAAATATTTGATTAGCTTTTATCTGGATAAACCAATATATATGATGTAAGGTATTCTATAAGAGCCATTGATTTATAAATATTTGACATAATTAATGAATATTAATCAGGAAGTGCCCTTAGCAATGTCCAATGTGCCTCATAAGGAGAAAATCAGCATTCACACATTCCAGATATTCAATGGGCGGTATTCAATGTGAATACCGGCGACGTGCAGCGAATCCTGTTTAGGATTCATTGCACATTCGCCACTGTTTGCTGCGTTCTGGAGCCTCGCCGGCTCCGGTATTCAACGAGTCAGGGGCTCACTGCCCCTGACTGGCGAATTTGAGCTCCTGTGGCGGACGGCGCAGGGAGCCTGAGGACGGTGGCAGGCAGGGAGATGGAAGTCTCCCTGCCTGCCCCAGAACGTTTGGGCGGGAGAGGTGGGCTCCCCGGGTGCCAGGCAGCACAGGCTGCCCCCCGGGGGTGCCATCAGGGGACCGGGTATATTCACTACACCCGATCATGCATATGTAATGATCGGGTGCAGTGAATATATGAATATGTAATGAGCGGCTCAGCTCCGGCCCCCTGCTGGCTGGTCTGTGTAAATAAAAATATATATATATATATATATATTTTTTTTATTAAATATATATTCATGTGCTTACAGCACATGAATAAAAATAGCATGCCCCTCCTCAGAATAAAATTCCTGATTTTTTGACACCAAATGTAAAAAACAAAACACTTTATTTTAAAAGTTCACCTTCCACTTCACCAAAAAAGATAGCGATTGCTACTCGGTGAATCATGGCGAAAAAAACCTTGAAATGCATTCGCCATCTGGTCATTGAATAGGGTGATTCACCGTTTTAGTCAGAAATTCGCCTTACAGCACAAAATCGCCATAAAAACCTAGCGAATCAGCCTCATTGAATACCGCCCAATGACTATATAACAGTAAAAGTTGAACTTCATGTATTAAGGCAACATTTCAGTGGGGATATTGTATAGGTCAGTATTGATATAATATTGAGGTACCTTTCATAGGAATACATACGGATGAGCAGCATTGGGGATGAAGACCGCTGCCATCATAACAATAGCGGGAATCTCATGTGGTGTCCAGTGAGTATACTTACTTTACTTTCTCTCCTTCCTAACCCTCCTTCCCCGCAGCCTATCCCTAGTCTTACTGCCCCACCAGGCTTACACTAACATTCCCACTAGTGCCTAACCCTCTTACCATACAGCCCAGAGGCGGAACTATCATTGGTGCAGCAGGTGCAGTGCACCGGGACCCTGAGGACTAAGGGGCCCACTGAAAAACAGTGGGTGACAGTAAAAGGTGACAGGGGCAGCAGTGGGCCCTTGGTACTCACGGGCAGGGACTGGCTGGCAACTTTCTGGGGGGGCAACACAAGCAAGTGACCCACTACCATCGCCATCGTTACACCACACTACCCTCTCCCATCTATTATGCAGCAAGGATTAAACAATCCTTCCCCCTCACACACATACACCAGAAATGGGGATAGTGCGCGTCGAAGGCGTGTTGCAAAAATTTACACTGTAATGCCTATTACACATAATGCCACACACCGTAATGCTCATTACACATAAAGCCAACACTGTAATGCCCATTAAACATAATGCCACACACCGTAATGCCCAAACATAATGCCACACACCGTAATACCCAAACATAATGCCACACCGTAATGCCCATTACACATACTGTCAAAATGCCTATTAAACATAATGCCACATACCATGATGCCCAGTACACATAATACCAACACACCATAATGCCCATTACACATAATGCCAACAATGTAATACCCATTACACATAATGCCACACACCGTAATGCTAAAGAAATATAATGCCACACAACGTAATGCCGATTAAACATAATGCCACACACTGTAATGCCCATTACACATAATGCCAACAATTGAATGCCCATTACACATAATGCCAACAATATAATGCTCAATAAACATAATGCCACACACCGTAATGCCAATTAAATATAATTCCACATACTGTAATGCCCATCAAACAATGCCACACCGTAATGCCCATTACATATAATACCAACACCGTAATGCCCATTAAACATAATGCCACACACCGTAATGCCCATTACACATAATGCCAACATCGCAATGCCCATTACACATAATACCAACAACGTAATGCCAATTAACATAATGCCACACGCAGTAATGCCTATTACACATAATGCCAACACCGTAATGCCCATTAAACATAATAATGCCTATTACATATTAATCCATATAACTGCTGCTTAACTACATGCTCATTGTCAGAGGAATATCACTCGTTGCCAGGGGTTACATCCTTCTTGCCAGAGGTTTCATTCTTGTTGCCATGGGGCATGTACATATTCATTGCCAGGGAAGACGCTTCATGCTCATTGCTGGAGGAAAGGGCATGTAGCACTCCCTAGGAGGAGTGCTTGTTGCCAGGGGGGTGATATATTTTTTGACAGGGGGAAGACAGGGTACATGCTCATCGCCAAGGGGTTCCATTTAAACAGCACGCCTGCGCGACCCGAATCTGCCCCTCCGGGTAGTGCCGGTCACGCTGTTCTCTACTAGACAGACACTAGAGGTATAGCAGTACCTCTAGTGTCTGTCTCTTCCAAGGTGGCAGTCATTTTTAGACGAGCCGTCGCCTTACATTTGGGCGGCCAGGAAGCCTGTGTGCGGCTGGTCCCGGAGGCGGTGGCTGCGGCAGCAGGGTTTGCAAGATGCACACAGGTGGCGCAGGCACAGCCAGTACATGCCGGCCCGGGGAGCATGTGGCACCCTGCTCTTCAGCCCCTCCCCTGATCATGGGTAGGGGAGGGAGGGCAGTGGGCAGGTGACGGCTGGAGGGGAATCCCCAGCGTCTTATGGGCATCCTCAAGAAAACACTGGGCATTCCTCTGGGAACGCAGGCGTGGCATTCCCTGCTCAGGGGGGGGGGGGTCATGTCACGTGACATCAGTGCCTTCCCCCTCTTCGGCAGATAGTGGCGGAAATAAAACTGTGTGTTTGTGTACATGCCCTTGCATGGTACGGTGGGGGGAGGTGGGGGGGCGTTAGGGCTAAGCAAGCCTTACTGGAACAGGCCCTTAGTCTCACACAGATGTACAAGTGCCCCAGTGATCTGTGGTTTTCTTTTTATTTTATTCTAAAAATAAGAGTTATTCTGGAATAATGATCGTGCTGCATTTCATGACAGTATAAAAAAAGTCTAAAAATATCACAAAGGGAACAAAAATATCTAGGGCAGGTGGAAGGACGTTCTTCAAAGCTTCCACTTCTGCATATTTCACAGACCACAGAAAGTGCAGAGAGATCGACTGCCCCAGATATATATATTTATGTAAGATGCCTCGTGATGTCACATCAAGCAGAAATTATTCCGTTAGCTTTTTTTCCCCATTGCAGAAGCCAGGTATTAACATCCACCTCGTTCTCTCCAGAGTGTTCCTACAGAGCTCTAACGACCTACAGTACCGCAGCATCCAGTACTGCGAAACGCGCTGTGTCCCAGCTTCCAGTCAAAAGTTGACAAGCACTTATTGATAAACAGCACAAGCAAAATATCCATTGAATGTCATTTTGGTGGAGACGGCAATTGAATGCAATATGTCATGCACGATGGAAAATGATAGCTGAAGTCCTCTGCGCTGAATATCCTGTTATTATTTTCCTAGATAAAACCTGTTATTTGGAGACTTATTTGAACTGCGGCTGAACATGGTCTTTAAGAGAAAAAGCTACAGAAGCACTGAATGAAATTCTACTGTCAACCCAGCTGTTCAGATTTGCTTTAGACTCTACAGAAACCAGAGTCTATACAATGTATTACAGGCCGATACTTGCAGTGAATCAATAAGTTCTAAATCTCTTTCTCTTCTTATTTATTTAGAACCTTCTAGAAGATAATAGATAGAGGGTGGCACGCACTAACAAAAATGAGGTAAATACCCTTTTATCAATGTTTTTACTGCATTTTTGTATGCACTAACACCCCTCCACTAGGGCACCGATGCGTAGGGAATCTTTCTACAGGGTAATGCCAGTTTTTGCTGGTGTTACCCTATGGAAGCCTATGGGCTTTTAACCACAGTGCTATCAGAGGGATCCATCAAGGATCCCTCCCAGCATGCCCTGTGCCGGTGCCATCACGCTGCAGATCTGCAGAGAGACTCCCGGGTCTCAGATGCAAGAGCCGTCCTTTGCGGTAATAATTGCATATGTTAGTGCATATGCGATTATTACGGATGCTGTAGCTGAAGAATGCCGGTAAAGTGGGGCCGCCAATGTTCAAACATCCTGGCAAGAATCTGGTCGTCGCTATGAGCAACATCCCATCTTCAATATAGCTCCCATCTTAGTACATTTACCCCATACAATCTGATTGGTTGATATGGGCAACATCCTATATCCAATAAAACTCCCATCTAAGTAATGGTGAGTACACACTCTTCGATTTGCTTTAGATTCAATGTTAGATTTGATTTTCCATTAGATTTGGCATTAGATCTTTCCATTCAATTGGCATTAGTTCTGTACTTTTGCATTTCGATTCGATAACAATTTCTCGGTGTACACATCCAAGTTACTAGATCGTACTCGATATAGTCTTGCCTACACAGTCGGTTTTTCTATTTGAGTTAGACAAAACAGGAGCACATATGCTGACTGTGACAGTACACTGGGTAGATGCATCGCCTTCCGCAGCAGCAGCAGCATCTCATGCATGCCAGCTCCTTCTTAGGCAGGCTACGTTGTGTATCACCGGTTTCAAGAAGAGGCACAACGCCGACAACCTCTTAGAGAAACTGAGGTAAATCATCTCCCTGTGGCTTACCCCTCTTAGACTCTCCTGGGGATTTGTGGTGTCGGACAATGCCAGTAACATTGTGTGGGCATTAAACATGGGCAATTTCCAGCACGTGCCATGTTTTGCCCACACAATAAATTTGGTGGTGCAGCATTTCTTAAAAATTGACAGGAGATGCTTGCGGTGGCACGCAAAATTTGCGGACACTTTCGGCATTCTGCCACTGCCTGCCGAAGGCTGGAGCGGGAGCAAAAACTCCGCAACCTGCCCTGCCATCAGCTGAAACAAGAGGTGGTGACGCGCTGGAACTCCACCCTCTATATGCTGCAGAGGCCACCTACGACATAGGCAGAGGAGAGGGGCTGCACCTGACTCAAGCGCAGTGGAGGCTGATTTCCGTGTTGTGCAAGGTTCTCCAGCCGTTTGAAGTAGCCACACGTGAAGTCAGTTCCGACACTGCCTGCATTAGTCAGGTGATTCCCCTGATCAGGCTGTAACAAAAGCAGCTGGAGAAAGTGAAGGAGGAGCTAAAGTGGATGAAGCCCTCCATATGCTTTGCCAGGATACGAGGGCGGTCAGTCTGTTAAAGTCAGAGGAATACATTTTGGCCACAGTGCTCGATCCTCGGTTTAAAGCGTATGTTGTGTCTCTGTTTCCGGCAGACACAAGTCTACAAAGGTGCAAAGACCTGCTGGTCAGGAGATTGTCATCTGAAGAGGACAGTGACACGGCCCCAGCTCCTCCTTCATTTTCTCCCCCACCTGTGCCTGTGAGGACACAGCTGCGATATTCCACACAACCCGCTGGCGGGGATGCAGGGCAGGCAGGAGGGAGTTTGGACATCTCGTCCGGACTCAAGGACCTGCCAACGATTGCTGACATGTCTACTGTCGGTGCATTGGATGCTGTCAACATTGAAAAAATGGTGGATGATTACTTTGGTGACAGCATCCAAGTAGACATGTCAGACAGTCCTTACCTGTACTGGCAGGAAAAAAAGGCAGTTTGGAAACCCCTGTACAAACTGGCTCTATTTTACCTGAGTTGTCCCCCTCCAGTGTGTACTCCAAAAGAGTATTCAGTGCAGCGGGGAACCTGGTCAGTGAGCGGCGAAGGAGGTTGCTTCCCAAATGTTGAGAAAATGATGTTTATAAAAATGAATTATCAATTATTCAATGAAGACCAGGAATTGCCTCCAGAGATTATAACGGGACCTGTGATTGTGGAGTCCAGCGGGGACGAATTGATAATCTCTGAGAATGAGGAAGTACACACTGAAGGGGGCGAGGAATCAGAGGAGGAGGAGGAGGATGATGATGAGTGACGATGACATCTTGTTGCTGTAGAGCCAGTTTATACAGTGAGATATTATGAATTTTTTTTTTTTTTGTGGGGGCCCAAACAAACCAATCATTTTAGCCACAGGTTTGTAGGCCCTGTCGCTGAAATGTTTGGTTTGTTAAAGTGTGCATGTCCTATTTTCGCAACATAAGGGTGGGTGGGAGGGCCCAAGGACAATTCCATCTTGCATCACCATTCATTATTCCTACTGCTGAGAGTCATTCATATGTGGGACTTGTCTTTTCAATGCTACAACTGTTTGCATTCCACTTATGAGAGTAATTGATTGCTGCACCAATCGCCCACTGCTGGTTGCAGCTCTCACCCTGCATTAATTTGGGAGTCTGCCACTGCAGCCTTTTTTTTTGGAGCCTTGAGACTTTTAGGGATGCTGTACTAGCCGACACCTTTAGGTGGACTCTGGTCTGTCTTGTATCAAGCACAGTGGTCTCGTGTGCAAGAGATTGTTCTCTGTCCTCTTTTAGAATTGTGTCACCATCACCATCTTCATGGGTGAGAATGTGATCTCCCTGACTGAGTGGGGGTAGGGCACCCTTGTACTCTGATGCTGTTGCCGGCTCCGGCCGGTAGCGTCTCCCTGGGCAGCCAATCAGGGGGGTGTCAGGCTCCCTGCACGTGGACTGAGCTGGGGCTGTTTAGCCCCTCAGATCACTGCAGTTTTCCTCTGAGCAGCATTGGCTGCAATTAAACTTCTTTGGGGGCGGCTGCAATTAAACTTCTTTGGGGGCGACTACAATTAAACTTCTTTGGGGGCGGCTGCAATTAAACTTCTTTGGGGACGGCTGCAATTAAACTTCTTTGGGGGCGGCTGCAATTAAACTTCTTTGGGGGCGGCTGCAATTAAACTTCTTTGAGGGCGGCTGCAATTAAACTTCTTTGGGGGCGGCTGCAATTAAACTTCTTTGGGGGTGGCTGCAATTACACTTCTTTGGGGGCGGCTGCAATTAAACTTCTTTGGGGGCGGCTGCAATTAAACTTCTTTGGGGGCGGCTGCAATTACACTTCTTTGGGGGCGGCTGCAATTGAACTTCTTTGGGGGCGGCTGCAATTAAATTTCTTTGGGGGCGGCTGCAATTAAACATCTTTGGGGGCGACTACAATTAAACTTCTTTGGGGACGGCTGCAATTAAACTTCTTTGGGGGCGGCTGCAATTACACTTCTTTGGGGGCGGCTGCAATTGAACTTCTTTGGGGGCGGCTGCAATTAAACTTCTTTGGGGACGGCTGCAATTAAACTTCTTTGGGGGCGGCTGCAATTAAACTTCTTTGGGGGCGGCTGCAATTACACTTCTTTGGGGGCGGCTGCAATTAAACTTCTTTGGGGGCAGCTGCAATTAAACTTCTTTGGGGGCGGCTGCAATTAAACTTCTTTGGGGGCGGCTGCAATTACACTTCTTTGGGGGCGGCTGCAATTAAACTTCTTTGGGGCAGCTGCAATTAAACTTCTTTGGGGGCGGCTGCAATTAAACTTCTTTGGGGGCGGCTGCAATTACACTTCTTTGGGGGTGGCTGCAATTAAACTTCTTTGGGGGCGGCTGCAATTACACTTCTTTGGAGGCGGCTGCAATTAAACTTCTTTGGGGGCGGCTGCAATTACACTTCTTTGGGGGCACAGGGGCACTCCAGGGGCACAGGGGGTATCCTGTAGTGGGCTGCCACACAAGACCATTCACATTTTTAGAAATATGGCTATCCACAGGTTGTTCAGTCTACCATTTGAGATTGGGATCTTTCAGCACAGAGACAACCAGGGTCAGGATCAGGCAAGTTGTTAAACGGGGTTTCGACCATGAATCAATCACATCATAAAATAAATTAATAATCAATCAATCAATCAGAATCAAGCCAGATAGGGGTCTTGTTAAATATTAAACTGACCAAAACAGATACACACACAACTAGTACTGCCTCATCTACCTGTCTGGTCTGGTGCCCACTGCTGAGAGTCATTCGTATGAGGGACTTGTCTTTTAAATGCATATAACTGATTGCATTCCACTCATGATAGTAATTGATTGCTGCACCAATCGCCCACTGCTCCTCGGCTGCACTGTGTAAACAGTGCAAAATCAAGCCAGATAGGTGTCTTGGTGCTTGTTTTGAGGTTGTAGCAGGGGAGTGCAGCTACTCATAACACCTTGAGCGAAGACCAGTACTTCTCTACCGACAAAGGACATCCTCCTCGACAGAGCGCGCAGCTTCACGAGGGACACATGTGAAGCAGTGAGCAAAGGGAACACCGGCCTAGCGAGCCAGATCACCTGAATCCACCCTAGCGATCAATAGAGTTACAGAAGTCGCAGCCAGATAGAACTCTTCCAGCTGCCACCTAGTCATTGATTAGCCCCCTCCCCTCCACCCATTAGGCAATGATTGATGAGACGAATGGTAATAAATAATAAATTAATAATTACTAATCACCAAATTAAAAATCTGATGAAATTAATTAATTATAAATAATCATAATCACAATCAAGACAGATAGGGGTCTTATGAAATATAAAACTGACCAAAACAGATACACACTCTGCACCATCGAGCAGGTGATCGCTGACATGCCAGGTGCAACAGTCTTTAGCACCCTGAATGCCAAGTGTGGGTTTTGGCAGATCCCTCTTGACAGAGCCTCTTCCATGCTTACTGCCTTCATGACCCCTATTGGGTGCTACGTCTTCCTACGCATGCCCTATGGCATCACCACGGGCAGTGAAGTTTTCCAGCGCTGCATGGAGCAACAGTTCGCTGGCTCTCCCTGTGATATCATCAGCATCCTTATCTGCACAGCCGGGTCCATCAGTTACTGCCACTGCTGCAACCAATGCTAGTGATGATTTACATTACATTAAATCTTCCATCTGCCACCTTAAAATTGATTAGCCCCCTCCCCTACACCCGTTAAGCAATGATTTAAGAGAGGACTGGGTAATAAATGAATAATAATCACAAAATTAAACAATCAGATTACATTAATTAATCATAATCACACAATCAAGCCAGATAGAGGTCTTGTTGGATGTTAAAGTGATCAAAACAGTTACACACTTGCAGACAAACTCTGTGCTGCACAAAATGCCCACCGCTCCTTGGCTGCACATGGTAAACAGTGCATGATCAAGCCAGATAGGGATCTTTTTTGGGCCTATTTTTTTAAACTGCCATCCTGTCTGCCGCTGCAGTGCCACTCTTACCTGAGCCACGTGTTTGTGCCGCACACTTGTGTGGCTTAGCATAGTTATCCAGCTACCTCGGTGCAAACTTTTGCCCTAAAAACAATATTGTGAGGTGTGAGGTGATCAGAAAAGACTGGAAATGAGTGTAAATTAATGTTATTGAGGTTAATATAGCGTAGGAGCAAAAAAAAAAAAAAAAAATAAATTCTGCGATTTTAGCAGTTTTTATGCTTTTTTAACAAAAAAAATCAGAACCCAAAACCCAAAAAATCCAAACACAAAACACTTAGGAGGTGTTTTGCCAAAACCCATTAGAACCCAAAACCTCAAGGTAATCAGAACCCAAAACCCGAAAAGTGGCCGGTGCACATCTCTTCTAAAAACCTTTCGCTTTCGATTTGATTTTGATTCTAGAAGCAAAATCGAATCAAAAACATGTCAAAATCGAAGCATATGTGCACCTCATAAGTTTACCCTACTCACTGTCATTAGCTTCAATACAGAACAGTTCAAATTACTGTGAGATTAATTGAATCTCTTTTACCACTAACAGCAGTTGACCCAAGTAGGGCTTTCAGTTATGGTCAGTTGGAATAGTAATATTTGGGCTTTATTTACAAGTATTTATTGAGTCACTCAGCTATAGAGAGACACCATTGGTAAAGCTCTCAATGGACGGCAAAAGGCGTCAGCGTACCCCCTGGTCTGTGGTCTATGCTACAAAAAACATTTTGGGTAATAAATTATACGGATTATCTATTCCACTCATGAAAGGTACTAGGTGAGGCAGCCATCTTGGGCGCACTACGTAGGATTTCCCTGTAGAGTGGAACAGGTTGCACCTAGGAGAGATGACACCAAATGAGTGGTTGCAGTGTCCTAGCAGTGGTGTCCCATCAAAAGCATAAGATCCATGTAACTTTTCATCCTATCTATGACCGTACGAGGTGAGGCAGCCATGTTGGGCCCACAGGATTATGCTGTGGTAGATAATCCATATAAGGACCCACAGCTCATGTGGTAAAATTGATATATGTGTAGTAGTATGATACAGTATACCCCATATGATAAGATCCATGTGTTGAACATTCTGCCCACATATGAGGACCTCCACGAGGGAAAATAGCAGGTGGCCGTCGGGAACCCGGCTGTCGGTGTTTTGACTGTCGGGACCCCGTCCCGCACCCGGCTCTGGTATGGACAACATTTCAGCACTTAACCGCAGATAACAGCACAGCTAATGTTTCTCCCCCATAACGACACTTCTTGCATTTACCCCTCATTTTTATATTGCAGGGTGTTCTTTGGGGTATTACACTAACTGCCATTATTCAAACACAGCCTTTAACATGGCAGTTAGGAATAAATGAGTTGGTAGTGGGGGTGATTCCCAGTGCGTCCAATCAAATTCTAGCTATCATTTCAGAGACTGTACTATGGTAGGTTTATTATAGCTAGAATCGGGTTTTGGTAGTGGGGAGGGGTCTGCAAATAGGCTTCTAATGATGGTCTAATGATAGCATTAACCACTGGGTCCAAACTCCCGATTGTATTGGAACATTCAGAAAATGTGAGTTTTGGGACGTCTACCCATAGTGCATTTCAACCTTTGTTTAAAGAATGAATTAGCTGGTACTTTATCTCTCTCCACTCTTTATCACTCTGTGGGCCAGGTGTATCAAGCTTCAAAAAGTGATAACATGGAGAGTGATAAACAACCAGCCAATCAGCTACTACCCAGGGCTGGACTGGCCATCTGGCACTTCTGGCAAATGCCAGAAGGGCCGATAGCCAGGTCGGCCCGATTTGTCCATTCATTTTACGGCAGCACCTGCTAGCACCGCCTACTGGACAGCACTGTGCTGAGTGGCTAAGTAATTTGCATATTGACATTGTGATGCGGCTGCGTCATGATGCCCCAAGTTCCGGACTCGGAGTATGATCGTCGTGGTCGGTGTAGCGGAGAGGAGGACACCACTCCGCATTATTTGCATTGGGGAGGAACATTCTGACGCAACCAAGCCGGCCTGCCTCTGGGTGAAAGATACTGGCAGAACGAGCTGAGCGGGCAGTGGGCACCATCTTTAATACAGACACCTGTGCTCCCAGTAATGACTACACCTGTGCACCAGCTAGGTGGTCTGGGAAATGTGACAATTAGTAATGACTACACCTGTGCACCAGCTAGGGGTCTGGGAAATGTGAGTTAGCAAAGACTACAGCTGTGCACCAGCTAGGTGGTCTGGGAAATGTGACAATTAGTAACCTGTGCACCAGCTAGGGGTCTGGGAAATGTGACAGTTAGTAATGACTACACCTGTGCACCAGCTAGGTGGTCTGGGAAATGTGACAGTAATGACTACACCTGTGCACCAGCTAGGTGGTCTGGGAAATGTGACAATTAGTAATGACTACACCTGTGCACCAGCTAGGGGTCTGGGAAATGTGACAGTTAGTAATGACTACACCTGTGCACCAGCTAGGTGGTCTGGGAAATGTGACAGTTAGTAATGACTACACCTGTGCACCAGCTAGGGGTCTGGGAAATGTGACAGTTAGTAATGACTACACCTGTGCACCAGCTAGGTGGTCTTGGAAATGTGACAGTTAGTAATGACTGCACCTGTGCACCAGCTAGGTGGTCTGGGAAATGTGACAGTTAGTAATGACTACAGCTGTGCACCAGCTAGGTGATCTGGGAAATGTGACAGTTAGTAATGACTGCACCTGTGCACCAGCTAGGTGATCTGGGAAATGTGACAGTTAGTAATGACTACAGCTGTGCACCAGCTAGGTGATTTGGAAAACGTAGACCATTGGTAGATCTCGAGGACCAGTTTGGCCACCACTGGCTTAAGGTGCGTACACACGGGGAGAGATATATTGCTCAGCAATATATTGCCCAGTGTCTCCTTTGCATCAGCGACCAGATATGGTCGCTGATGAAAAGGAACCTCTGCTGGCGGTGCCGCAGAGGTAATTAGCTGGTCCCAGGAGCAAGCTCCTGTGACCAGGGATTAGAAAGGGGCTGAAAACGGGAGCGCGCACCCGGTGATTTATCACCAGGGCACACTCCCAATCACTGGCAATATGGTCACCAGCGACCATATTCCCAGCGATTATAGCCCCTATCGCCCCCGTGTGTACACAGCATTAGTACTGTACATATCACCTTTAAAAAAAAAATTCTGACAATGCAGAACCAGTAAGGACACCTGAGATGACTGAGTGGATGCATATGACTTGTTTAGGGCTTATTTGCATTTTCAGCTTACAATAGATATGGTTTGGGGTTTGGGTAATGCTCTCACTGAAAGGTTCTATAGTACAGTCACTGTTGAGGTGTAGAGAAGTTTCCAACAGAACAAGGGTCTGGCTATAAGTTTTCAAATACATTCTATAAAATGATAGGTAGAAGCTGATTGGTTGCTATGGGCAACCATTTCATTGGCGCACTTCTCCGCTCTTTAGAAGGCTTCATACAACTCCCCTTTAGGGTAACTTATACTGTATAATTACACTGTGTGCGCGCTTCTTTCTCACCAGCTTTGAAATGACAGTTAGTGGAATATACCATACAGGTGCAGAAATCTCACTGCAGACAGCAATGCAAGAGACCATCGGCCACTATATAACTTCACAGAAATGCTGTAATAATGAGCAGCAGAAACACATTGCATAATGTAACGTGTCCTCTGGATGCTTAAATATTACTCTCCAATGCTTTCTCCAAGCAGATCCAATGGGAGTCCGTATCATCTCCTAGTTACCGGCTACTCAAAGTGTCTTACAGACATCCAGAGTCTTCCAAACATATAGACCCGGCAACTATATTATGCAAATAGCCAATTAAATGTAAGCACTGCAGGATTCTGACGGTTGTTTTAGTGTAACCCTGCCTCGGAAGATACCAGATTGCACTAATGAACGGCACATTTTTAAAAGTTGCTAAAAATGTCTTGGTTCTATCAGGCTTTAGATCAGCAAACAGAAGCGGGAATGTAAGAACTGGTGACATTATTTGCACAATTTACCGACTGCTGCAAACAGTGTACTGTACTTACAGTATGTGGAGCCACCATTCAGGCATTGCAGAGGCCATTTTGTGGTATACACAGAATCCATGAATGTGCCACACAGGTTATAAAGCAAACTAAACTTTTTGTCACTATGGGCCCTATTCAGACCTGTCCACACAGGTCCAAATACGGCCGCTCTGCAAGGATTTGTTGCTCTGCTCCACCCTGCACCCACAAGATTCCGCCATACGAGCACCTGCGCTTGGTTTGCCAATGGATGTGTTCGGATGCACATTCATTCGTGTCCGTGCGGTTAGCGGGAATATTTTCCATTATATACTCTCCATCAAACAATTTTTTCCTCAGGACACTGGTTTCCACAGCCGCCACGTAACCCTGGACTTACTTGGTGGCTGCGTGTAACACAGACACTTTCGGGCAGCTGCTGACAAAATCATCCCTCTCCTAGCAGGCTTAATCATGCCTGTGTTCCCACTGACACACCCAGCGTTTGTTTTGGGGTGCCCAAGTAACGGCCAGGAACCACCCCAAGATGTCCACTCCTGTCAGTCATCATACAGTTGGCTTATAAACTTATTTTTTTACCTAAGCCGACGCAGCCGGGTCTTATTGCACATTGCTCTGATAATCATCCAGCTGCCTAAAGTTCCGCATTCACATCATTCTTGCCTGAGCCCACAAAATGGCTGTCTGCGCCATGTGCATTGGAAGATTCCCGTCTAAATACATTCATCGTTATTTTATGATGAATTCATTTATGGGTGAGAGAAACACAATTATTTAATTGTGTTTAAATTAGAGAACAAATTATTAGGGGCAGCATTGGCTGGTGTAATGGTTAGCATTACTGCCTCAGTAGCGCTGAGGTCATGGGTTCTATCCCCACCATGTGTTATATATACTGGGCAGTACGGATGGTGTAATGGTTACATTACTGCCTCACAGCGCTGAGGTCATGGGTTCTATCCCCACCATGTGTTATATATACAGGGCAGTACGGACGGTGTAATGGTTATAGCATTACTGCATCACAGCACTGAGGTCATGGGTTCTATCCCCACCATGTGTTATATATACAGGGCAGTACGGATGGTGTAATGGTTACATTACTGCCTCACAGCGCTGAGGTCATGGGTTCTATCCCCACCATGTGTTATATATATACGGGGCAGTACGGATGGTGTAATGGTTAGCATTACTGCCTCACAGCGCTGAGGTCATGGGTTCTATTCCCACCATGTGTTATATATACGGGGCAGTACGGATGGTGTAATGGTTAGCATTACTGCCTCACATCACTGAGGTCATGGGTTCTATTCCCACCATGTGTTATATATACGGGGCAGTACGGATGGTGTAATGGTTACATTACTGCCTCACAGCGCTGAGGTCATGGGTTCTATTCCCACCATGTGTTATATATACGGGGCAGTACGGATGGTGTAATGGTTAGCATTACTGCCTCACAGCACTGAGGCCATGGGTTCTATTCCCACCATGTGTTATATATACGGGGCAGTACGGATGGTGTAATGGTTAGCATTACTGCCTCACATCACTGAGGTCATGGGTTCTATTCCCACCATGTGTTATATATACGGGGCAGTACGGATGGTGTAATGGTTAGCATTACTGCCTCACAGCACTGAGGCCATGGGTTCTATTCCCACCATGTGTTATATATACGGGGCAGTACGGATGGTGTAATGGTTAGCATTACTGCCTCACAGCACTGAGGCCATGGGTTCTATTCCCACCATGTGTTATATATACGGGGCAGTACGGATGGTGTAATGGTTAGCATTACTGCCTCACAGCACTGAGGCCATGGGTTCTATTCCCACCATGTGTTATATATACGGGGCAGTACGGATGGTGTAATGGTTAGCATTACTGCCTCACAGCACTGAGGCCATGGGTTCTATTCCCACCATGTGTTATATATACGGGGCAGTACGGATGGTGTAATGGTTAGCATTACTGCCTCACATCACTGAGGTCATGGGTTCTATTCCCACCATGTGTTATATATACGGGGCAGTACGGATGGTGTAATGGTTATATCACTGCCTCACAGCGCTGAGGTCATGGGTTCTATCCCCACCATGTGTTATATATACGGGGCAGCACGGATGGTGTAATGGTTAGCATTACTGCCTCACAGCGCTGAGGTCATGGGTTCTATTCCCACCATGTGTTATATATACGGGGCAGTACGGATGGTGTAATGGTTAGCATTACTGCCTCACAGCACTGAGGCCATGGGTTCTATTCCCACCATGTGTTATATATACGGGGCAGTACGGATGGTGTAATGGTTAGCATTACTGCCTCACATCACTGAGGTCATGGGTTCTATTCCCACCATGTGTTATATATACGGGGCAGTACGGATGGTGTAATGGTTACATTACTGCCTCACAGCGCTGAGGTCATGGGTTCTATTCCCACCATGTGTTATATATACGGGGCAGTACGGATGGTGTAATGGTTACATTACTGCCTCACAGCACTGAGGTCATGGGTTCTATTCCCACCATGTGTTATATATACGGGGCAGTACGGATGGTGTAATGGTTAGCATTACTGCCTCACAGCACTGAGGCCATGGGTTCTATTCCCACCATGTGTTATATATACGGGGCAGTACGGATGGTGTAATGGTTAGCATTACTGCCTCACAGCACTGAGGCCATGGGTTCTATTCCCACCATGTGTTATATATACGGGGCAGTACGGATGGTGTAATGGTTAGCATTACTGCCTCACAGCACTGAGGCCATGGGTTCTATTCCCACCATGTGTTATATATACGGGGCAGTACGGATGGTGTAATGGTTAGCATTACTGCCTCACAGCACTGAGGCCATGGGTTCTATTCCCACCATGTGTTATATATACGGGGCAGTACGGATGGTGTAATGGTTAGCATTACTGCCTCACATCACTGAGGTCATGGGTTCTATTCCCACCATGTGTTATATATACGGGGCAGTACGGATGGTGTAATGGTTATATCACTGCCTCACAGCGCTGAGGTCATGGGTTCTATCCCCACCATGTGTTATATATACGGGGCAGCACGGATGGTGTAATGGTTAGCATTACTGCCTCACAGCGCTGAGGTCATGGGTTCTATTCCCACCATGTGTTATATATACGGGGCAGTACGGATGGTGTAATGGTTAGCATTACTGCCTCACAGCACTGAGGCCATGGGTTCTATTCCCACCATGTGTTATATATACGGGGCAGTACGGATGGTGTAATGGTTAGCATTACTGCCTCACAGCACTGAGGCCATGGGTTCTATTCCCACCATGTGTTATATATACGGGGCAGTACGGATGGTGTAATGGTTAGCATTACTGCCTCACATCACTGAGGTCATGGGTTCTATTCCCACCATGTGTTATATATACGGGGCAGTACGGATGGTGTAATGGTTACATTACTGCCTCACAGCACTGAGGTCATGGGTTCTATTCCCACCATGTGTTATATATACGGGGCAGTACGGATGGTGTAATGGTTAGCATTACTGCCTCACAGCACTGAGGCCATGGGTTCTATTCCCACCATGTGTTATATATACGGGGCAGTACGGATGGTGTAATGGTTAGCATTACTGCCTCACAGCACTGAGGCCATGGGTTCTATTCCCACCATGTGTTATATATACGGGGCAGTACGGATGGTGTAATGGTTAGCATTACTGCCTCACAGCACTGAGGCCATGGGTTCTATTCCCACCATGTGTTATATATACGGGGCAGTACGGATGGTGTAATGGTTAGCATTACTGCCTCACAGCACTGAGGCCATGGGTTCTATTCCCACCATGTGTTATATATACGGGGCAGTACGGATGGTGTAATGGTTAGCATTACTGCCTCACATCACTGAGGTCATGGGTTCTATTCCCACCATGTGTTATATATACGGGGCAGTACGGATGGTGTAATGGTTATATCACTGCCTCACAGCGCTGAGGTCATGGGTTCTATCCCCACCATGTGTTATATATACGGGGCAGCACGGATGGTGTAATGGTTAGCATTACTGCCTCACAGCGCTGAGGTCATGGGTTCTATTCCCACCATGTGTTATATATACGGGGCAGTACGGATGGTGTAATGGTTAGCATTACTGCCTCACAGCACTGAGGCCATGGGTTCTATTCCCACCATGTGTTATATATACGGGGCAGTACGGATGGTGTAATGGTTAGCATTACTGCCTCACAGCACTGAGGCCATGGGTTCTATTCCCACCATGTGTTATATATACGGGGCAGTACGGATGGTGTAATGGTTAGCATTACTGCCTCACATCACTGAGGTCATGGGTTCTATTCCCACCATGTGTTATATATACGGGGCAGTACGGATGGTGTAATGGTTATATCACTGCCTCACAGCGCTGAGGTCATGGGTTCTATCCCCACCATGTGTTATATATACGGGGCAGCACGGATGGTGTAATGGTTAGCATTACTGCCTCACAGCGCTGAGGTCATGGGTTCTATTCCCACCATGTGTTATATATACGGGGCAGTACGGATGGTGTAATGGTTAGCATTACTGCCTCACAGCACTGAGGCCATGGGTTCTATTCCCACCATGTGTTATATATACGGGGCAGTACGGATGGTGTAATGGTTAGCATTACTGCCTCACATCACTGAGGTCATGGGTTCTATTCCCACCATGTGTTATATATACGGGGCAGTACGGATGGTGTAATGGTTATATCACTGCCTCACAGCGCTGAGGTCATGGGTTCTATCCCCACCATGTGTTATATATACGGGGCAGCACGGATGGTGTAATGGTTAGCATTACTGCCTCACAGCACTGAGGCCATGGGTTCTATTCCCACCATGTGTTATATATACGGGGCAGTACGGATGGTGTAATGGTTAGCATTACCTCCTCACAGCGCTGAGGTCATGGGTTCTATTCCCACCATGTGTTATATATACGGGGCAGTACGGACGGTGTAGTGGTTAGCATTACTGCCTCACAGCACTGAGGTCATGGGTTCTATTCCCACCATGTGTTATATATACGGGGCAGTACGGATGGTGTAATGGTTAGCATTACTGCCTCACAGCGCTGAGGTCATGGGTTCTATCCCCACCATGTGTTATATATACGGGGCAGTACGGATGGTGTAATGGTTAGCATTACTGCCTCACAGCACTGAGGCCATGGGTTCTATTCCCACCACGTGTTATATATACGGGGCAGTACGGATGGTGTAATGGTTAGCATTACTGCCTCACAGCACTGAGGCCATGGGTTCTATTCCCACCATGTGTTATATATACGGGGCAGTACGGATGGTGTAATGGTTAGCATTACCTCCTCACAGCGCTGAGGTCATGGGTTCTATTCCCACCATGTGTTATATATACAGGGCAGTACGGACGGTGTAGTGGTTAGCATTACTGCCTCACAGCACTGAGGTCATGGGTTCTATTCCCACCATGTGTTATATATACGGGGCAGTACGGACGGTGTAATGGTTAGCATTACTGCCTCACAGCACTGAGGTCATGGGTTCTATTCCCACCATGTGTTATATATACGGGGCAGCACGGATGGTGTAATGGTTAGCATTACTGCCTCACAGCACTGAGGTCATGGGTTCTATTCCCACCATGTGTTTTATTTATATATATATATATATATATATATATATATATATATATATATATATATACAACAGGTAGTGCTCCGGCTCGACTGGGGCCCCCATGGGGATACTTTGCTCTGGTGCCTTCTCAAAAGAACAAGTCCATACAACCACACAATGAAAGAGCGTCACTCAGAGGCTTGAAGGTCAAAAAAAGTGTA
This sequence comes from Crinia signifera, assembly GCF_055691185.1. Classification (NCBI taxonomy): domain Eukaryota; kingdom Metazoa; phylum Chordata; class Amphibia; order Anura; family Myobatrachidae; genus Crinia; species Crinia signifera. The sequence continues at coordinate 27,858,149 of NC_139217.1, read as the reverse complement.
TTCGGTACAACAGTGGATCTACGTTTCGGGGACGTGCTCCCCTTCGTCAGGATGCAAATACAGAGTACAATAAACATTTAAATAGTGTCTTACCTGTCAGGGACAGATCACCTCCCCGCCCCACGGCAACGCCGCCCGCGGCTCCGTCTCGCCTCTCCGCTTCCGTTTCCGGTCCTGGGTGACGTCAGTGAACCCGGCGGCGCTGGCATGGCAACTGGGGACGAATCACAGACCCCGATTAGTTGTTGTGTCAACAAAAAAACGTGCTAAACAAGAAGGACCTCTCTACAAAGGAGATCAAGTGCATACAGGGTGAAAGAAAAATAAAACAACTAATGTTATAAACTTGTAAATGCGTGAGCAATATTACGTGCATGAGTAAAACTAGCCAGAGAACGGCTATGCTTGTTAAAAATCATTAAAAGCACCAGACGGCACTGTGTTAACAGAGGGCTGTGGAGCAGCATACTGTAACTATTTATACACCAATGTTTATGGTGCTAACACGGCTATATAGCCTGCATATACCGATGCATCACAACAAATATTTTAAAGGTTAAATCAGGGCATGAACAGTCTACTGAAAAAGAGAGGTTATAAAAAATGTATTAGACCAGATGACTCATTTAACCCTTTGGGGCGCAGAGTGTCCAGACGGAAAATCCATCTGGACTCAAGTTGTAACAATCTTTTAGAGCGATCTCCACCCCTGATGGATGGGGGTACATGGTCTATTATTTTATGCTTAAGAGTGGCCATCCCATGCCTGGCCTCTAGGAAGTGCCTGGCCACAGGTTGATCTCCTGTACCCTTCTGTAAAGCCGTTCTGATGGCCAACCGATGTTGTGCCATACGGGTCTTGAACGCACAATCCGTTTTGCCTATGTAATATAGCCCGCACGGGCATATTATTGCATAGACAACGTATTTGGTACTACATGTAAGGGGCCACTTAATGGGGAATTTTTTCCCAGATGCTGGATGACTGATGGAATCTCCTGTGGCCATGTAGTTACATGTAGTGCACCCCAGACATTTAAAACACCCATTTTTCTTAGATAAGAAATTCCTAGTGTTGGGTTTTACTTCACTAATGGTGGTTTTAACTAAGTAATCCCGAATACTTTTGCCCCTGGTGTAACTGGGCATAAGTCGGGCATGCTTAAGGGTTTTCAAGTCAGGGTCACTGGTAATGATGGGCCAGAGTTCTTTGGCTTTTTTGGTGGTGAAATTAGAATTAGGATTATGGGCATTAACCCAGGGAAAGATCTGTTCCTTGGTTTCTTTAATGGGCCTGTCTTGTAACAGGACATCCCTAGGCACAGCTTCTGCCCGTCTTCTGGCTGATGCTAGTGCCTGGATGGGGTACCCCCTGTTAACAAATTTCTGTGACATCCGGTCTAACTGTGCGTTTCTTTCTGGGATTTCACTGTTGGACCTGCATACTCGAAGGTATTGGGAGTAAGGCAGTCCCCTGGTGGTAGAAACAGGGTGAAAGCTATTGTGTCTGAGCATAGTGTTTCGGTCTGTAGGTTTGGAGTACAGGCAAGTGGTGATTTGGCCTGCCTTCAGAATAATCCGAAGGTCCAAAAAACAGACTTCAGAGACACTATAAGTCAGTGTTAATTTAACTGGATGATCTGACTGATTTTGTGCATTGACTATGTCAATCAGGCTTTCACTGCTCTTGGACCAAATCAGGAAAAGGTCATCTATATAGCGACCATATTGTATAATCCCTTCTGCAACTATAGGGTCCTGAAAGAAAATTTCCCTCTCAACTTGCCACATGTAAGAGTTCGCCAGGGACGGCGCCACTGGGGAACCCATGGCACAGCCGATAAGCTGTAAATAAAACCGGCCGTTAAACAGAAAATAATTGTTTTTAAGGGTAAATTCCAGCAAAGTAAGAAAAAATGTAATATCTGGGCCCACATATGCAATGTTGCCTACCAACAGTTGTTTAACCGCCTCTAGTCCAGCTGAATGGGGAATACAAGTGTAAAGATTAGATACATCTAGAGTGGCTAACACAACATTGTTCCCAACAGTGGGGCTTACTGCAAACTTTTGCAGGAGCGCCCTAGAGTCTTTCAAATGGGTGGTAGTCCTTTGAATACAAGGTTGCAGGAAAGAGTCCAGATAAACTGCGACTGGTTCACACAGAGACCCCCTGGCTGAGATAATAGGACGACCAGGGGGCCTCTGTGTGTCTTTGTGTATCTTAGGGATACTGTAAAACACCGGTACAACCGGGTGTTCAACCAGTAGAGCCCTATGAGTTTCTGCCGTAATGATATGATCATCTACTGCTTGCTGAAGTATACGGTTTAATGTCCGCTGGTACTCCCCAGTGATTCGTCCCCAGTTGCCATGCCAGCGCCGCCGGGTTCACTGACGTCACCCAGGACCGGAAACGGAAGCGGAGAGGCGAGACGGAGCCGCGGGCGGCGTTGCCGTGGGGCGGGGAGGTGATCTGTCCCTGACAGGTAAGACACTATTTAAATGTTTATTGTACTCTGTATTTGCATCCTGACGAAGGGGAGCACGTCCCCGAAACGTAGATCCACTGTTGTACCGAATACACTTTTTTTGACCTTCAAGCCTCTGAGTGACGCTCTTTCATTGTGTGGTTGTATGGACTTGTTCTTTTGAGAAGGCACCAGAGCAAAGTATCCCCATGGGGGCCCCAGTCGAGCCGGAGCACTACCTGTTGTATATTGTCCTTCATAGCCGCATGGGCTAAATAGGACCGCTCAAGGCACCTGGATTGTGATAGCGCTGCTATCTTCTGTGTGGTATTACTACGTCAGCGAGTCTGGATCACCACCTCACTTCACCCCTTCACCGTGCACCCCGCACCAGCACGCCACTTGTATCATGGCTACGCCAGCAGCAGAGGAACCCGATTTTAACGCATTGTTTGTTCAATGCGATAACATGGACATGTTCAGTTATTCTGATGTGGAGGCTGATTCCATTCTCAACAAAGAGCCAGCCTTTGATCAGGACCTGGAAGCATCGGATGAGGATGTTTATAGAGAACTGTTTAAACTTAAGAAACGAGAACTAGATTTCTTGTACCACAGCAGGACCTTGTCAGATTACTATAGGGCTAAGCAGATCCCCAGGGGCTTTCGGGTCCACAACACCCCCACCATTGGGAGACATAACATGGGGTTCTGCAGAAAGTGGATCTCAATCCTGAATAAATGTTCCATGGACCTCATGCTCCTGGTAATTGAGGAGTCTACCAGGGAGCATGTCATGGTCCGTGAGAGGATTGATAGCTACACAGTTGAGCATAAAGCCCATGAGGTCCTCACCGAAGCCATGCCGGCTTTTGAGAAATTGAAAAAACAAGTGGAACAATATAAAACTGATCTTATCAAGTACAAGAAGTCTAAACTCCTGCGTGTGCAACAAGACTATGCACAACATACAGTCTATTCCTGGCTTCTTACCCCAGTGCCCAAAACCCAGCCACGGGTTCCACATTACCGCCGCAGACCCACGGGAGGCGTTAGGAATGACTACCGTTCCAGCACATCGGCTAGTGAGGCAGACGATACCAGGCCTCAGATTCCATACAGCCAACCGACCCCTTTAGGGGCTATGACGCGGGCCACCACATCGGGCCGCGGCGGAAGCGCACGAGGCGAGGGCGACAAGCCCAGAGGCAAGCGGGTCGGCAGACCCCCCAGGAACAGGAGGACTTAATATACAATTTATCCTCTACCCCCCTGACACCCGATGAGACCAGAGTCCTGAATAAGGGCCTATCGTTCATCCCCACCCATGGACCTGACCTGTTCCAATGGAAAATCGATCTATTCAAACTGAATCGAGGCCTAAAGATTAAAGAACATTTCGATAAACACCCAGCACCTGTGAGCACCACTGTTTCTGCACCTTTACCTAAGCAATTAAAGAAAAAATCACGGTTTGACCCAGTTTCTTCTAACGCATCCATTAAAACGTTTACCCGGATGCTGGAAAAAGCTGGACATGAAAAACAGCCCACCATCAGGCACAATTTATCAAGACCTGAGTTCCTGGCACTTCAAGCACTTGCAAAAAGAGATGATATTACGATCCGTAGTGCGGACAAAGGTGGTGCCGTGGTGGTGCTAAACACCACAGACTACATCCGTGAATGCGACCGACTACTGAGTGACTCTGCCACATATCGCTGCTTGTCGCAGGACCCCACTGGGGAGTACCAGCGGACATTAAACCGTATACTTCAGCAAGCAGTAGATGATCATATCATTACGGCAGAAACTCATAGGGCTCTACTGGTTGAACACCCGGTTGTACCGGTGTTTTACAGTATCCCTAAGATACACAAAGACACACAGAGGCCCCCTGGTCGTCCTATTATCTCAGCCAGGGGGTCTCTGTGTGAACCAGTCGCAGTTTATCTGGACTCTTTCCTGCAACCTTGTATTCAAAGGACTACCACCCATTTGAAAGACTCTAGGGCGCTCCTGCAAAAGTTTGCAGTAAGCCCCACTGTTGGGAACAATGTTGTGTTAGCCACTCTAGATGTATCTAATCTTTACACTTGTATTCCCCATTCAGCTGGACTAGAGGCGGTTAAACAACTGTTGGTAGGCAACATTGCATATGTGGGCCCAGATATTACATTTTTTCTTACTTTGCTGGAATTTACCCTTAAAAACAATTATTTTCTGTTTAACGGCCGGTTTTATTTACAGCTTATCGGCTGTGCCATGGGTTCCCCAGTGGCGCCGTCCCTGGCGAACTCTTACATGTGGCAAGTTGAGAGGGAAATTTTCTTTCAGGACCCTATAGTTGCAGAAGGGATTATACAATATGGTCGCTATATAGATGACCTTTTCCTGATTTGGTCCAAGAGCAGTGAAAGCCTGATTGACATAGTCAATGCACAAAATCAGTCAGATCATCCAGTTAAATTAACACTGACTTATAGTGTCTCTGAAGTCTGTTTTTTGGACCTTCGGATTATTCTGAAGGCAGGCCAAATCACCACTTGCCTGTACTCCAAACCTACAGACCGAAACACTATGCTCAGACACAATAGCTTTCACCCTGTTTCTACCACCAGGGGACTGCCTTACTCCCAATACCTTCGAGTATGCAGGTCCAACAGTGAAATCCCAGAAAGAAACGCACAGTTAGACCGGATGTCACAGAAATTTGTTAACAGGGGGTACCCCATCCAGGCACTAGCATCAGCCAGAAGACGGGCAGAAGCTGTGCCTAGGGATGTCCTGTTACAAGACAGGCCCATTAAAGAAACCAAGGAACAGATCTTTCCCTGGGTTAATGCCCATAATCCTAATTCTAATTTCACCACCAAAAAAGCCAAAGAACTCTGGCCCATCATTACCAGTGACCCTGACTTGAAAACCCTTAAGCATGCCCGACTTATGCCCAGTTACACCAGGGGCAAAAGTATTCGGGATTACTTAGTTAAAACCACCATTAGTGAAGTAAAACCCAACACTAGGAATTTCTTATCTAAGAAAAATGGGTGTTTTAAATGTCTGGGGTGCACTACATGTAACTACATGGCCACAGGAGATTCCATCAGTCATCCAGCATCTGGGAAAAAATTCCCCATTAAGTGGCCCCTTACATGTAGTACCAAATACGTTGTCTATGCAATAATATGCCCGTGCGGGCTATATTACATAGGCAAAACGGATTGTGCGTTCAAGACCCGTATGGCACAACATCGGTTGGCCATCAGAACGGCTTTACAGAAGGGTACAGGAGATCAACCTGTGGCCAGGCACTTCCTAGAGGCCAGGCATGGGATGGCCACTCTTAAGCATAAAATAATAGACCATGTACCCCCATCCATCAGGGGTGGAGATTGCTCTAAAAGATTGTTACAACTTGAGTCCAGATGGATTTTCCGTCTGGACACTCTGCGCCCCAAAGGGTTAAATGAGTCATCTGGTCTAATACATTTTTTATAACCTCTCTTTTTCAGTAGACTGTTCATGCCCTGATTTAACCTTTAAAATATTTGTTGTGATGCATCGGTATATGCAGGCTATATAGCCGTGTTAGCACCATAAACATTGGTGTATAAATAGTTACAGTATGCTGCTCCACAGCCCTCTGTTAACACAGTGCCGTCTGGTGCTTTTAATGATTTTTAACAAGCATAGCCGTTCTCTGGCTAGTTTTTCATGTTGTGCCATACGGGTCTTGAACGCACAATCCGTTTTGCCTATGTAATATAGCCCGCACGGGCATATTATTGCATAGACAACGTATTTGGTACTACATGTAAGGGGCCACTTAATGGGGAATTTTTTCCCAGATGCTGGATGACTGATGGAATCTCCTGTGGCCATGTAGTTACATGTAGTGCACCCCAGACATTTAAAACACCCATTTTTCTTAGATAAGAAATTCCTAGTGTTGGGTTTTACTTCACTAATGGTGGTTTTAACTAAGTAATCCCGAATACTTTTGCCCCTGGTGTAACTGGGCATAAGTCGGGCATGCTTAAGGGTTTTCAAGTCAGGGTCACTGGTAATGATGGGCCAGAGTTCTTTGGCTTTTTTGGTGGTGAAATTAGAATTAGGATTATGGGCATTAACCCAGGGAAAGATCTGTTCCTTGGTTTCTTTAATGGGCCTGTCTTGTAACAGGACATCCCTAGGCACAGCTTCTGCCCGTCTTCTGGCTGATGCTAGTGCCTGGATGGGGTACCCCCTGTTAACAAATTTCTGTGACATCCGGTCTAACTGTGCGTTTCTTTCTGGGATTTCACTGTTGGACCTGCATACTCGAAGGTATTGGGAGTAAGGCAGTCCCCTGGTGGTAGAAACAGGGTGAAAGCTATTGTGTCTGAGCATAGTGTTTCGGTCTGTAGGTTTGGAGTACAGGCAAGTGGTGATTTGGCCTGCCTTCAGAATAATCCGAAGGTCCAAAAAACAGACTTCAGAGACACTATAAGTCAGTGTTAATTTAACTGGATGATCTGACTGATTTTGTGCATTGACTATGTCAATCAGGCTTTCACTGCTCTTGGACCAAATCAGGAAAAGGTCATCTATATAGCGACCATATTGTATAATCCCTTCTGCAACTATAGGGTCCTGAAAGAAAATTTCCCTCTCAACTTGCCACATGTAAGAGTTCGCCAGGGACGGCGCCACTGGGGAACCCATGGCACAGCCGATAAGCTGTAAATAAAACCGGCCGTTAAACAGAAAATAATTGTTTTTAAGGGTAAATTCCAGCAAAGTAAGAAAAAATGTAATATCTGGGCCCACATATGCAATGTTGCCTACCAACAGTTGTTTAACCGCCTCTAGTCCAGCTGAATGGGGAATACAAGTGTAAAGATTAGATACATCTAGAGTGGCTAACACAACATTGTTCCCAACAGTGGGGCTTACTGCAAACTTTTGCAGGAGCGCCCTAGAGTCTTTCAAATGGGTGGTAGTCCTTTGAATACAAGGTTGCAGGAAAGAGTCCAGATAAACTGCGACTGGTTCACACAGAGACCCCCTGGCTGAGATAATAGGACGACCAGGGGGCCTCTGTGTGTCTTTGTGTATCTTAGGGATACTGTAAAACACCGGTACAACCGGGTGTTCAACCAGTAGAGCCCTATGAGTTTCTGCCGTAATGATATGATCATCTACTGCTTGCTGAAGTATACGGTTTAATGTCCGCTGGTACTCCCCAGTGATTCGTCCCCAGTTGCCATGCCAGCGCCGCCGGGTTCACTGACGTCACCCAGGACCGGAAACGGAAGCGGAGAGGCGAGACGGAGCCGCGGGCGGCGTTGCCGTGGGGCGGGGAGGTGATCTGTCCCTGACAGGTAAGACACTATTTAAATGTTTATTGTACTCTGTATTTGCATCCTGACGAAGGGGAGCACGTCCCCGAAACGTAGATCCACTGTTGTACCGAATACACTTTTTTTGACCTTCAAGCCTCTGAGTGACGCTCTTTCATTGTGTGGTTGTATGGACTTGTTCTTTTGAGAAGGCACCAGAGCAAAGTATCCCCATGGGGGCCCCAGTCGAGCCGGAGCACTACCTGTTGTATATTGTCCTTCATAGCCGCATGGGCTAAATAGGACCGCTCAAGGCACCTGGATTGTGATAGCGCTGCTATCTTCTGTGTGGTATTACTACGTCAGCGAGTCTGGATCACCACCTCACTTCACCCCTTCACCGTGCACCCCGCACCAGCACGCCACTTGTATCATGGCTACGCCAGCAGCAGAGGAACCCGATTTTAACGCATTGTTTGTTCAATGCGATAACATGGACATGTTCAGTTATTCTGATGTGGAGGCTGATTCCATTCTCAACAAAGAGCCAGCCTTTGATCAGGACCTGGAAGCATCGGATGAGGATGTTTATAGAGAACTGTTTAAACTTAAGAAACGAGAACTAGATTTCTTGTACCACAGCAGGACCTTGTCAGATTACTATAGGGCTAAGCAGATCCCCAGGGGCTTTCGGGTCCACAACACCCCCACCATTGGGAGACATAACATGGGGTTCTGCAGAAAGTGGATCTCAATCCTGAATAAATGTTCCATGGACCTCATGCTCCTGGTAATTGAGGAGTCTACCAGGGAGCATGTCATGGTCCGTGAGAGGATTGATAGCTACACAGTTGAGCATAAAGCCCATGAGGTCCTCACCGAAGCCATGCCGGCTTTTGAGAAATTGAAAAAACAAGTGGAACAATATAAAACTGATCTTATCAAGTACAAGAAGTCTAAACTCCTGCGTGTGCAACAAGACTATGCACAACATACAGTCTATTCCTGGCTTCTTACCCCAGTGCCCAAAACCCAGCCACGGGTTCCACATTACCGCCGCAGACCCACGGGAGGCGTTAGGAATGACTACCGTTCCAGCACATCGGCTAGTGAGGCAGACGATACCAGGCCTCAGATTCCATACAGCCAACCGACCCCTTTAGGGGCTATGACGCGGGCCACCACATCGGGCCGCGGCGGAAGCGCACGAGGCGAGGGCGACAAGCCCAGAGGCAAGCGGGTCGGCAGACCCCCCAGGAACAGGAGGACTTAATATACAATTTATCCTCTACCCCCCTGACACCCGATGAGACCAGAGTCCTGAATAAGGGCCTATCGTTCATCCCCACCCATGGACCTGACCTGTTCCAATGGAAAATCGATCTATTCAAACTGAATCGAGGCCTAAAGATTAAAGAACATTTCGATAAACACCCAGCACCTGTGAGCACCACTGTTTCTGCACCTTTACCTAAGCAATTAAAGAAAAAATCACGGTTTGACCCAGTTTCTTCTAACGCATCCATTAAAACGTTTACCCGGATGCTGGAAAAAGCTGGACATGAAAAACAGCCCACCATCAGGCACAATTTATCAAGACCTGAGTTCCTGGCACTTCAAGCACTTGCAAAAAGAGATGATATTACGATCCGTAGTGCGGACAAAGGTGGTGCCGTGGTGGTGCTAAACACCACAGACTACATCCGTGAATGCGACCGACTACTGAGTGACTCTGCCACATATCGCTGCTTGTCGCAGGACCCCACTGGGGAGTACCAGCGGACATTAAACCGTATACTTCAGCAAGCAGTAGATGATCATATCATTACGGCAGAAACTCATAGGGCTCTACTGGTTGAACACCCGGTTGTACCGGTGTTTTACAGTATCCCTAAGATACACAAAGACACACAGAGGCCCCCTGGTCGTCCTATTATCTCAGCCAGGGGGTCTCTGTGTGAACCAGTCGCAGTTTATCTGGACTCTTTCCTGCAACCTTGTATTCAAAGGACTACCACCCATTTGAAAGACTCTAGGGCGCTCCTGCAAAAGTTTGCAGTAAGCCCCACTGTTGGGAACAATGTTGTGTTAGCCACTCTAGATGTATCTAATCTTTACACTTGTATTCCCCATTCAGCTGGACTAGAGGCGGTTAAACAACTGTTGGTAGGCAACATTGCATATGTGGGCCCAGATATTACATTTTTTCTTACTTTGCTGGAATTTACCCTTAAAAACAATTATTTTCTGTTTAACGGCCGGTTTTATTTACAGCTTATCGGCTGTGCCATGGGTTCCCCAGTGGCGCCGTCCCTGGCGAACTCTTACATGTGGCAAGTTGAGAGGGAAATTTTCTTTCAGGACCCTATAGTTGCAGAAGGGATTATACAATATGGTCGCTATATAGATGACCTTTTCCTGATTTGGTCCAAGAGCAGTGAAAGCCTGATTGACATAGTCAATGCACAAAATCAGTCAGATCATCCAGTTAAATTAACACTGACTTATAGTGTCTCTGAAGTCTGTTTTTTGGACCTTCGGATTATTCTGAAGGCAGGCCAAATCACCACTTGCCTGTACTCCAAACCTACAGACCGAAACACTATGCTCAGACACAATAGCTTTCACCCTGTTTCTACCACCAGGGGACTGCCTTACTCCCAATACCTTCGAGTATGCAGGTCCAACAGTGAAATCCCAGAAAGAAACGCACAGTTAGACCGGATGTCACAGAAATTTGTTAACAGGGGGTACCCCATCCAGGCACTAGCATCAGCCAGAAGACGGGCAGAAGCTGTGCCTAGGGATGTCCTGTTACAAGACAGGCCCATTAAAGAAACCAAGGAACAGATCTTTCCCTGGGTTAATGCCCATAATCCTAATTCTAATTTCACCACCAAAAAAGCCAAAGAACTCTGGCCCATCATTACCAGTGACCCTGACTTGAAAACCCTTAAGCATGCCCGACTTATGCCCAGTTACACCAGGGGCAAAAGTATTCGGGATTACTTAGTTAAAACCACCATTAGTGAAGTAAAACCCAACACTAGGAATTTCTTATCTAAGAAAAATGGGTGTTTTAAATGTCTGGGGTGCACTACATGTAACTACATGGCCACAGGAGATTCCATCAGTCATCCAGCATCTGGGAAAAAATTCCCCATTAAGTGGCCCCTTACATGTAGTACCAAATACGTTGTCTATGCAATAATATGCCCGTGCGGGCTATATTACATAGGCAAAACGGATTGTGCGTTCAAGACCCGTATGGCACAACATCGGTTGGCCATCAGAACGGCTTTACAGAAGGGTACAGGAGATCAACCTGTGGCCAGGCACTTCCTAGAGGCCAGGCATGGGATGGCCACTCTTAAGCATAAAATAATAGACCATGTACCCCCATCCATCAGGGGTGGAGATTGCTCTAAAAGATTGTTACAACTTGAGTCCAGATGGATTTTCCGTCTGGACACTCTGCGCCCCAAAGGGTTAAATGAGTCATCTGGTCTAATACATTTTTTATAACCTCTCTTTTTCAGTAGACTGTTCATGCCCTGATTTAACCTTTAAAATATTTGTTGTGATGCATCGGTATATGCAGGCTATATAGCCGTGTTAGCACCATAAACATTGGTGTATAAATAGTTACAGTATGCTGCTCCACAGCCCTCTGTTAACACAGTGCCGTCTGGTGCTTTTAATGATTTTTAACAAGCATAGCCGTTCTCTGGCTAGTTTTACTCATGCACGTAATATTGCTCACCCATTTACAAGTTTATAACATTAGTTGTTTTATTTTTCTTTCACCCTGTATGCACTTGATCTCCTTTGTAGAGAGGTCCTTCTTGTTTAGCACGTTTTTTTGTTGACACAACAACTAATCGGGGTCTGTGATTCGTCCCCAGTTGCCATGCCAGCGCCGCCGGGTTCACTGACGTCACCCAGGACCGGAAACGGAAGCGGAGAGGCGAGACGGAGCCGCGGGCGGCGTTGCCATGGGGCGGGGAGGTGATCTGTCCCTGACAGGTAAGACACTATTTAAATGTTTATTGTACTCTGTATTTGCATCCTGACGAAGGGGAGCACGTCCCCGAAACGTAGATCCACTGTTGTACCGAATACACTTTTTTTGACCTTCAAGCCTCTGAGTGACGCTCTTTCATTGTGTGGTTGTATGGACTTGTTCTTTTGAGAAGGCACCAGAGCAAAGTATCCCCATGGGGGCCCCAGTCGAGCCGGAGCACTACCTGTTGTATATTGTCCTTCATAGCCGCATGGGCTAAATAGGACCGCTCAAGGCACCTGGATTGTGATAGCGCTGCTATCTTCTGTGTGGTATTACTACGTCAGCGAGTCTGGATCACCACCTCACTTCACCCCTTCACCGTGCACCCCGCACCAGCACGCCACTTGTATCATGGCTACGCCAGCAGCAGAGGAACCCGATTTTAACGCATTGTTTGTTCAATGCGATAACATGGACATGTTCAGTTATTCTGATGTGGAGGCTGATTCCATTCTCAACAAAGAGCCAGCCTTTGATCAGGACCTGGAAGCATCGGATGAGGATGTTTATAGAGAACTGTTTAAACTTAAGAAACGAGAACTAGATTTCTTGTACCACAGCAGGACCTTGTCAGATTACTATAGGGCTAAGCAGATCCCCAGGGGCTTTCGGGTCCACAACACCCCCACCATTGGGAGACATAACATGGGGTTCTGCAGAAAGTGGATCTCAATCCTGAATAAATGTTCCATGGACCTCATGCTCCTGGTAATTGAGGAGTCTACCAGGGAGCATGTCATGGTCCGTGAGAGGATTGATAGCTACACAGTTGAGCATAAAGCCCATGAGGTCCTCACCGAAGCCATGCCGGCTTTTGAGAAATTGAAAAAACAAGTGGAACAATATAAAACTGATCTTATCAAGTACAAGAAGTCTAAACTCCTGCGTGTGCAACAAGACTATGCACAACATACAGTCTATTCCTGGCTTCTTACCCCAGTGCCCAAAACCCAGCCACGGGTTCCACATTACCGCCGCAGACCCACGGGAGGCATTAGGAATGACTACCGTTCCAGCACATCGGCTAGTGAGGCAGACGATACCAGGCCTCAGATTCCATACAGCCAACCGACCCCTTTAGGGGCTATGACGCGGGCCACCACATCGGGCCGCGGCGGAAGCGCACGAGGCGAGGGCGACAAGCCCAGAGGCAAGCGGGTCGGCAGACCCCCCAGGAACAGGAGGACTTAATATACAATTTATCCTCTACCCCCCTGACACCCGATGAGACCAGAGTCCTGAATAAGGGCCTATCGTTCATCCCCACCCATGGACCTGACCTGTTCCAATGGAAAATCGATCTATTCAAACTGAATCGAGGCCTAAAGATTAAAGAACATTTCGATAAACACCCAGCACCTGTGAGCACCACTGTTTCTGCACCTTTACCTAAGCAATTAAAGAAAAAATCACGGTTTGACCCAGTTTCTTCTAACGCATCCATTAAAACGTTTACCCGGATGCTGGAAAAAGCTGGACATGAAAAACAGCCCACCATCAGGCACAATTTATCAAGACCTGAGTTCCTGGCACTTCAAGCACTTGCAAAAAGAGATGATATTACGATCCGTAGTGCGGACAAAGGTGGTGCCGTGGTGGTGCTAAACACCACAGACTACATCCGTGAATGCGACCGACTACTGAGTGACTCTGCCACATATCGCTGCTTGTCGCAGGACCCCACTGGGGAGTACCAGCGGACATTAAACCGTATACTTCAGCAAGCAGTAGATGATCATATCATTACGGCAGAAACTCATAGGGCTCTACTGGTTGAACACCCGGTTGTACCGGTGTTTTACAGTATCCCTAAGATACACAAAGACACACAGAGGCCCCCTGGTCGTCCTATTATCTCAGCCAGGGGGTCTCTGTGTGAACCAGTCGCAGTTTATCTGGACTCTTTCCTGCAACCTTGTATTCAAAGGACTACCACCCATTTGAAAGACTCTAGGGCGCTCCTGCAAAAGTTTGCAGTAAGCCCCACTGTTGGGAACAATGTTGTGTTAGCCACTCTAGATGTATCTAATCTTTACACTTGTATTCCCCATTCAGCTGGACTAGAGGCGGTTAAACAACTGTTGGTAGGCAACATTGCATATGTGGGCCCAGATATTACATTTTTTCTTACTTTGCTGGAATTTACCCTTAAAAACAATTATTTTCTGTTTAACGGCCGGTTTTATTTACAGCTTATCGGCTGTGCCATGGGTTCCCCAGTGGCGCCGTCCCTGGCGAACTCTTACATGTGGCAAGTTGAGAGGGAAATTTTCTTTCAGGACCCTATAGTTGCAGAAGGGATTATACAATATGGTCGCTATATAGATGACCTTTTCCTGATTTGGTCCAAGAGCAGTGAAAGCCTGATTGACATAGTCAATGCACAAAATCAGTCAGATCATCCAGTTAAATTAACACTGACTTATAGTGTCTCTGAAGTCTGTTTTTTGGACCTTCGGATTATTCTGAAGGCAGGCCAAATCACCACTTGCCTGTACTCCAAACCTACAGACCGAAACACTATGCTCAGACACAATAGCTTTCACCCTGTTTCTACCACCAGGGGACTGCCTTACTCCCAATACCTTCGAGTATGCAGGTCCAACAGTGAAATCCCAGAAAGAAACGCACAGTTAGACCGGATGTCACAGAAATTTGTTAACAGGGGGTACCCCATCCAGGCACTAGCATCAGCCAGAAGACGGGCAGAAGCTGTGCCTAGGGATGTCCTGTTACAAGACAGGCCCATTAAAGAAACCAAGGAACAGATCTTTCCCTGGGTTAATGCCCATAATCCTAATTCTAATTTCACCACCAAAAAAGCCAAAGAACTCTGGCCCATCATTACCAGTGACCCTGACTTGAAAACCCTTAAGCATGCCCGACTTATGCCCAGTTACACCAGGGGCAAAAGTATTCGGGATTACTTAGTTAAAACCACCATTAGTGAAGTAAAACCCAACACTAGGAATTTCTTATCTAAGAAAAATGGGTGTTTTAAATGTCTGGGGTGCACTACATGTAACTACATGGCCACAGGAGATTCCATCAGTCATCCAGCATCTGGGAAAAAATTCCCCATTAAGTGGCCCCTTACATGTAGTACCAAATACGTTGTCTATGCAATAATATGCCCGTGCGGGCTATATTACATAGGCAAAACGGATTGTGCGTTCAAGACCCGTATGGCACAACATCGGTTGGCCATCAGAACGGCTTTACAGAAGGGTACAGGAGATCAACCTGTGGCCAGGCACTTCCTAGAGGCCAGGCATGGGATGGCCACTCTTAAGCATAAAATAATAGACCATGTACCCCCATCCATCAGGGGTGGAGATCGCTCTAAAAGATTGTTACAACTTGAGTCCAGATGGATTTTCCGTCTGGACACTCTGCGCCCCAAAGGGTTAAATGAGTCATCTGGTCTAATACATTTTTTATAACCTCTCTTTTTCAGTAGACTGTTCATGCCCTGATTTAACCTTTAAAATATTTGTTGTGATGCATCGGTATATGCAGGCTATATAGCCGTGTTAGCACCATAAACATTGGTGTATAAATAGTTACAGTATGCTGCTCCACAGCCCTCTGTTAACACAGTGCCGTCTGGTGCTTTTAATGATTTTTAACAAGCATAGCCGTTCTCTGGCTAGTTTTACTCATGCACGTAATATTGCTCACCCATTTACAAGTTTATAACATTAGTTGTTTTATTTTTCTTTCACCCTGTATGCACTTGATCTCCTTTGTAGAGAGGTCCTTCTTGTTTAGCACGTTTTTTTGTTGACACAACAACTAATCGGGGTCTGTGATTCGTCCCCAGTTGCCATGCCAGCGCCGCCGGGTTCACTGACGTCACCCAGGACCGGAAACGGAAGCGGAGAGGCGAGACGGAGCCGCGGGCGGCGTTGCCGTGGGGCGGGGAGGTGATCTGTCCCTGACAGGTAAGACACTATTTAAATGTTTATTGTACTCTGTATTTGCATCCTGACGAAGGGGAGCACGTCCCCGAAACGTAGATCCACTGTTGTACCGAATACACTTTTTTTGACCTTCAAGCCTCTGAGTGACGCTCTTTCATTGTGTGGTTATATATATATATATATATATATATACGGGGCAGTACGGATGGTGTAATGGTTATAGCATTACTGCCTCACAGCACTGAGGTCATGGGTTCTATCCCCACCATGTGTTATATATATGGGGCAGTACAGATGGTGTAATGGTTAGCATTACTGCCTCACAGCGCTGAGGTCATGGGTTCTATACCCACCATGTGTTATATATACGGGGCAGCACGGACGGTGTAATGGTTACATTACTGCCTCACAGCGCTGAGGTCATGGGTTCTATCCCCACCATGTGTTATATATACGGACAGTACAGATGGTGTAATGGTTAGCATTACCGCCTCACAGCACTGAGGTCATGGGTTCTATCCCCACCATGTGTTATATATACGGGGCAGTACGGACGGTGTAATGGTTAGCATAACTGCCTCACAGCACTGAGGTCATGGGTTCTATTCCCACCATGTGTTATATATACGGGGCAGTACAGATGGTGTAATGGTTACATTACTGCCTCACAGCGCTGAGGTCATGGGTTCTATCCCCACCATGTGTTATATATACGGGGCAGTACAGATGGTGTAATGGTTAGCATTACTGCCTCATAGCACTGAGGTCATGGGTTCTATCCCCACCATGTGTTATATATATGGGGCAGTACGGACGGTGTAATGGTTAGCATTACTGCCTCACAGCACTGAGGTCATGGGTTCTATCCCCACCATGTGTTATATATACGGGGCAGTACGGATGGTGTAATGGTTATAGCATTACTGCCTCACAGCACTGAGGACATGGGTTCTATCCCCACCATGTGTTATATATATGGGCAGTACGGATGGTGTAATGGTTACATTACTGCCTCACAGCACTGAGGACATGGGTTCTATCCCCACCATGTGTTATATATACGGGACAGTACGGATGGTGTAATGGTTACATTACTGCCTCACAGCACTGAGGTCATGGGTTCTATCCCCACAGCGATTTGGATGTTACCTCTGGTTTTTTGGTTAGTGCATTGTTTTGTGTGTCATTCTACCAGTAGGGGTTTGGTTACTAAACAGTCTAATGCGGCCCATACAATACATCAGCACCGCAGTCCAACAACGCCAATCCAATGAGTGTAAATCAAATTGGTGGTTATAGAGTATCGGAAATCTATGGGGGTTTCTTTACTAAGATGGGAGTTGTATTAAAGATGGGATGTTGCTATGGGCAACCAATTATCTTCTAGAAGGTGCTTAATAAAGAAATATATTCTAATTGGTTGCTATCGGCAACATCCTATCTTCAATAGAACTCGCAACTTAGTAAACAAAACCCTAGAAATCTTGAATGTTCAGCATGTAAAACAAAACCCTGATTCCCTAATTCCGGTCAGAACCAGTGAACTGGGGATTTTCAAAATGTTGGATTTCCTTGATTCCTCGACCCTGCTGACCGCTATCCATTGCAGATGTTTGTGCCCCATAAGAATCCCAGCAGAATAAACCATCAGTAATCTCAAACTGCAGATTTGAGTCATTTAAAAAAAAAATATTAACATTTAATACAGGAAACAATTTTATGATCCCCACAAAATAAATACCGATTCCCACAAAATATTTGCCCAGCGGATCACTTGCGGCACAGTCGGCCAACTAAGTCATCAGGCACAATGGCTGCCACAGCTCCTATCAAGAGGCCAGGAAATTTCTGTCAGAAGACAGAAACTATGTCCTCGGCACTCCCACAAAACAGAGGCGACAAGGCAACATTTTGGGAAGCTAAGTCCGTCAATGCCATTCCCCACCTCCCAGTAGCTGCTTTGCTACTTGCAATGCAGGACCTGTTACTGATGCTCCCTTTCTGTCTGGGGCCGAGTCCTGGATCCCCCTCCCCCAATGACAGCCCTGTATGCCAAATCTCCATGGAGACCCGAATCAGGCCCCAGAGGGGTACATTATGGTTTCCCTGTTTAACAACTCCCACCACTTTCTCTTATTTGGAACACAAAAGTGATATTTCTTCTATTGTAGATGGAGTATAGTCACAGACGCAGTTACTGACGATCTTTCTTTCAGTAGGACAGAACGTTTGTCTGATTACCTCAAAACCCAAATTGGCAGAATGGTACACATATTGTTAGCCACAGGATGAAAGCGAAGTATAATAATACATTTAATATTAATCATATTTGTCATGTCGCCTAATCAGACTAAATCCTTTCTAATTCCTCATTCATAAACAAGACAGAACAAATTACATGGTCTAATGACCTTATTTGCTTGATGAAGAGGCAGTTCCCTTTGGAATTGTAAGCATTTCATTATTTAACAAACTGCTAAGTCTTATTCTTCAGTTGAAAGACTTAAGTATTTTTTTTAAATATTTAATGACAGACCAAAGAATTTTTATTCAAACGAAAATAACGTAATAATAATAATAATTATTATAATAATAATAATAATCATTTTGTACAGGTATGTAAAGTTCAACAGCCTTCTTGAGTAGTCCCGGGTTGAATTGCTTCTTGACATTTTATATCAGTCACAATAAAAAAGCTTTTCATCTACTGATTAACAGACTTACTGCAGTGTGTGTATATATAAATTTATTATTATGAGTATATAATGCGAATGCACTGAGGACCGAATGAACGAGAACAACCCCCTCAGGGTAAAGAGACGTCTCCTGTAGCAGCCAGTCAGCTGCTGCTATCATTTTATAGAACATTCTTGATAAATACTAGATAGAATCTGATTGGTTGTCCACTTTGCCACTCTTTAGAAGGGAAATCTCCCCTTTGGTTTAAATTAAGGTGTATTTTTGTTGAGTACAATGATGAAATGATGTCATAGATAGAAGCTCGGATTCTCGGCCTGTGGTTACATGATTTACCGCTGACTTATGGGTCCCATGCACCTGCACTGGCAATCCTCTTATCCCCGTCTTCACCATACCGCTGGCCGAATGCTCCGCTCGGAGGTCACCAATGATCAGAGATCATCGGGGGATCGAGATATCAAAAAAATGTATCACCAGAGGGTCCACAAGTGCTAGTTATTATTGATTCCAACAATAATCAGATATCTAAATTATTTTTCTCAATGGAAACCCAAGAAAAGGAAAAATTAAAGAAATCAATTCTTAGAACTCGTACGATACTTATTGGTCTACACAATTGGCCCTTATAATTATCTGATCGCAGTACAAATTTGTTCTCAAAATAGGCAAAACCATGCTGCACTGCAGGTGGGGCAGATTCAATATGTGCAGGGAGAGTTAGATTTGGGTGGGGTGTGTTGAAACTGAAATCTAAATTGCAGTGTAAAAATAATGCAGCCAGTATTTACCCTGCACAGAAACAAAATAACTCACCCAAATCTAACTCTGCACAGGTTACACATGGTCCCACCTGCGGTGCACATGGTTTTGCCCATTTTGAGAACAAATTTGTACTGCGATCAGATCTGAATAAAGGCTAATATGTAGACATATATTGCTTTAGAGGAGAAGGACCGTGCCTTGATCTCTTTATCCAATAGATTATTTCCGTGGTTCACTTATAACAAGAGAAATGCTCTATGTGGTGTAGTACCGTATTTTAATAAACATATAAAATATACATTAAAAAACAATAGAGGTTCCACCAGACCGTTGAGGAAGGTCTACACGTGAATGTAGACACAAACAGCAGCTTTTAAAGTATTCTCAGGCTTCCCTGCAAAAGGCTGTACCGTCTCTCTTGGGTTCCAGTGTAATGGTCAATCCATTAAACTGTAACCCAAGATGGCTTGGGGGTCCCCCTTCCTAAACATAACCAGCCACAAGAAAAATTGAGTATGATCCCCCTTTATTTAACCCAGGCATGTCCAAACTATGGCCTTCCAGCTGTTGTGAAACTACAATTTCCATCATGCCTTGCAGGGGCGTAACTAGAACTGTTCGGGCCCCATAGCAAAATCTTGGAAGCCCCCCCCCCCTGTGCTTCTGTCGCTACAATGCCTCAGAGAGGCAGAAGTTGGTGCCGGGGCGAAGAGAGGTGAGAGGGTTGGTCAGAAATAGAGAGGGATAGTGAGAAAGTGAGGCACCTTAAAGGAGAGAGAATATACGAAAGAGAGAGGGTGCAAGACAGAGGAAAAAAATAGGAGACAGGGGGAGTGAAGAAGGAGTTTGAAAGGATTGAGTAAATAGTTTATGCTCTCCTAATCCACTTCACCCGCCCATTACAAGTTGAACTGTGCCCCCCCCCCCCTCCTGCACTCGTTACCTGCGCCCTCCACATCAGCGCCGAGACCTCAGTGGCATCGGATCCTTACTGCAGTGGCGGATCTCCTCAGCAGCACCTGATCTCCATATTAGCGTGGTTAGGGTCCCCTCCACTGTGCTGGATCTCCACATCAGTCCGGCCTGGGTCCTCTTAGCAGTGCCGCTGACAGATCAGCGCGGTCTGGGTCTCCTCTGCGGCACGGGTCTCTGGCTCATCAGTGCTGCTGCTAGCCCCAGGACTCTGTGTTGCCAGCGCCAGCAGAGCAGCCATTCCATTTTACGCGCCGGGGCTGGTCACCAGATAGTGACGTTAAGCCCTGACAGCGTCAAGGAGTATAAGGGGAGAGCAGAGGCTGGAGGAGCCAAACCAGCTCCACCCCCTTTATTGGCCAAACCATAGCCACTGCCGGAGGGGTGAGAGAAGAGGCTCAGGCAACGGGGGCATGGCAAGAATGGAGGGACGGGACAGCACGGTGGTGCTGCGGATGTACAACTTAATTAAAAAAACTAAAGGGTGCAGGGGATTGCCTGCCGAGGCCTCGGGCCCCCCAAAGGCCCGGGCCCCATAGCAGTTGCACCCCCTGCACCCTCAATTGTTACGCCACTGATGCCTTGCCAAAGTTTTGCTATTAGGGAATGCTAAAACTATGGCAAAGCATGCTGGGATGTGTAGTTTCACAACAGCTGGAGGGCCACAGAT
Organism: Crinia signifera; assembly: GCF_055691185.1. Classification (NCBI taxonomy): domain Eukaryota; kingdom Metazoa; phylum Chordata; class Amphibia; order Anura; family Myobatrachidae; genus Crinia; species Crinia signifera. The sequence continues at coordinate 27,837,261 of NC_139217.1, read as the reverse complement.
TGGACATGCTTGGTTTAACCCTTTGAGAGCCAAGTGAATGTGTCAAATAGGTGGGAAAATTGCCAAGCAAATATTTTTGTTCATCATAGTGACCTGTAATGTTTACCTTATCTAAGAAATAATCTTTTTTACACAACATTTTTTTTTTTGGTACTTGTTTCCTATCTGGGCGCCCAGGTTTTCTACGTACGGCACCGTACTGAAATCGGATCGCATCGCATCGTACACATACACGATATTGAACGATGCGATGCGATGCGATGCGATGCGATCCGATTTCCCATAGGAAACAATGTTAAATGGCTCAATTTAGCCAAATTATCATAGGAACAATAGTAAATGGGCCAAAAACACCCCTGAACATTGAAATGTCCCCCCAAAAGTAGTTGACGCCACCCCGCCATCAACGTGAACCCGAAGCGTGGCGAGCGCAGCGAGCCCGCGAGGGGCGTCGGTACGCGTCCTCCGACCTTTTCATGCCCTACTATCCACTAGGGCGTGGAGTGAGAATAGAATAGTGTGGCGAGCGCAGCGAGCCACCGAGCCCGAAGCGTGGCGAGCGCAGCGAGCCCCGCGAGGGGACGCGGATACCTTCACAGTTATACGCGTCCCCTCGCGGGCTTCCCAGGTGTCCATGGCGACGCGGACACCTGGGAAGCCCGCAAAGGGACGCGTTTACCTGTGAAGGTATCCGCGTCCCCTCGCGGGGCTCGCTGCGCTCGCCACGCTTCGGGCTCGGTGGCTCGCTGCGCTCGCCACACTATTCTATTCTCACTCCACGCCCTAGTGGATAGTAGGGCATGAAAAGGTCGGAGGACGCGTACCGCCGCCCCTCGCGGGCTCGCTGCGCTCGCCACGCTTCGGGTTCACGTTGATGGCGGGGTGGCGTCAACTACTTTTGGGGGGACATTTCAATGTTCAGGGGTGTTTTTGGCCCATTTACTATTGTTCCTATGATAATTTGGCTAAATTGAGCCATTTAACATTGTTTCCTATGGGAAATCGAATCGGATCGCATCGCATCGCATCGTTCAATATCGTGTATGTGTACGATGCGATGCGATCAGATTTCACTACGGAGAATAGCATGGTGCTCAATTAACTTAGTGGGCGCCCAGATAGGAAACAAGTACCTTTTTTTTTAGAATTTAAATAACAAATATGAGAGTTGCTGGCATTTGTAGTGGATATTTTGCACACCTCTCCCAGAGATGTTGGCATTCAAAGGGTTAAAGAACCAGCCCCAGTATCTTGGACTCATCCTGGTTCCAAATATACAGAGGACAAAAGACGTAGAGGTCCCCCATATTTTTAAAACCAGCACCAGGCTCCACTAGTCAGTAAATTAATGCTACAGGGACACTTTCATATAGGTCCCTGTAACATTACCCCCCAACTAATAAGCCCTGGCCGGGGTCCCTAGGGATACTTCGCTCAATAAAAGGGTCCCCTAGGCACCCAAGTGCCAAGCTGAAACCTGTGGCTATCCCCAGCACACTGAGCAGTGGCTGCCAAGCTAATAGTTTTTTTATGTAAAAATTAGAAAAATAATTGTATTTGGCTGGGGAACTAAAAGCCCCAGCAAGCCTCACCTGCATGCTGGTACTTGGAGAACCACAAATACAAGCATGTTTTACATTATAGGGGCCGTTTGCATTTGTAGTTCTACAGCTGAACAAATATAAACCCTGTTACAGTATAACTTTAATAAACATACTTACACACATACTTATCAATGGGCCTCAGCCTACTTGTCCATGTAGAATCCATTGGTGGTACCTGTGAATAAAAATACTCACCTAAATCCAATGTAGATCGGTCCTCTTCAGTTCCTGTAGGGTTCAAATGAAAAAAATGTATGTCCCGGACCATTCGGACTGAGGAGTGGCATGTGTTTCTAAACGATGCTCCTCCACAAATTATGGTGATTCTGCTTATTTTTGTCAATGAGAATCCCCTGAACCAATCCCCTTAGAGCTCTGCCAGTGATTGGCTCCCGTGTCCCTTAGAACTCCCTGTTATGAAGATAACATTGCGTTCAATGATGGGAACCGGCACTCCAGCCTGACCACAAAGTTAATTAAAGGTATCCACAAGGTTGACCCCCATTAACCTGTTAAGTGGAAGGGGGTAGACATGATACATAATGTACAAGACCATGTTATTCCAGTTACAAGTTTGATGATCCATTTTATCAAACATCCCCGCAGTAGTGTGTGTGTATTGGTAATACCACTCGAGCTGTTTAATGAGAACAAATCCACTGCAGATACTCATCCTCTGCTCTGTAACAGATCAAAGCAGGGAAATGCTTCCCGAAACCGCTCCGGTAAGCCCTCAAAGGAACTCCAAAGGACGCTGCCCTTGAGAAAATGCACTTAGTTCTCTATCCATTTGCAGTTGTTAATTAGGCAGCCGCACACAGTAACAACTGATTTCATTTTTTTCCCCTTTTGCTCAAAATAAAATGTAAGGTTTGCTTGTAAAAGTCATATAACTATCAGTCATAGTGGCCTACCCTCCCTCATCCTGCAGGTGGCTCCTACTTCACTCATAAACCTCCTACTGTCCTGCATTGTACTTATATGGCCCAATTCAGACCTGCTCACAAATGCTAAAATGTGTTTATAATAAAGATGGTCTGTGCAGGGACTAGAGGAGGAGCCAGAACAGACGTGACATCCCTGGCTATCAATTAACTGATTGAAACAGTTAATTGAGTGGTGGAGGAGAGGTGCCCCCTTCCGTACAGGAGTCCGGCAGCTGTTGACTCCATTGCCTCCCAGACCTCCGCCCCCTTGAGTACTAGAGCTGCTACCACATCATGCAGTGTGCGTGAATCTGAGTCCTCAGTCAGTGCACTGGACCAGAGAGTAGCTACGGGGCGGTGGCTGACCGACGGGACGCGCGACCGTCTCGTGCGCCCCCTTCCAACGGAAAATACTGATGCAGGTTATAGTGATGCACAAAGTACAAGTCGCAAATGCACCTGCGTCCAATCACCATTCAGATCCTGTGTGTGGCTTTAATACAGACTAAGGGGCCCATTTATCAAGGAAGATTTGCGGCTAAATCCCCGAAAACACCCGCAAATATTAAGTTTCACTGAAATGTATAAAAGGGGACCACAGCAGGAATCTCCGATCCCTGCTACTATCCCCCCCTGCAGCGCCGCCAGCCGCATCCCCATAGGTTTCTATGGGGGATGCGAAGCTGTCCGATGTATCAACATCGGGCAGCCCGACTTCGCACCCCTGGGCTATCGCCATTCTGCTATGGCGATAGCCCATTGTAGCCTATTTGATAAATCCAGGCGGTATCAGATGATACGCAATGCGATGCCCGGCGATGTCATCACGCCGGCATTGCTTTATAATAATAAATGCGCCCCTAAATCCGCAGGTCAGCCGGGTCTATTATTGGTAAATAGGATATATGCAGCCACATTTGTTGTATTATACGTTACATTTTCTTAATATCAGCAGATATACAATAGTTGGATTACAGACCCAGCAACCAGCACTAGATAATGACTCACGCTGTGTGATCTTTGGGCTGCTTAATACTTCAATCAAGGAGACAAAGTAATCTATTCCTGTCAGGTAAATAAGGCTGACGGAGTGGGAACTCTGTGGAGCGTTCGCAGGAATTGATTAAATAATGTAATGCCTATTGCTCGTTTACCAAATGGGAGCTGACATGTAATTCAGTAATGTTGTTCATTTAAGGTTTAGTCTTTTAGCAAAAACACAGTGGTTTTAGAAATGTTTTCCTGCTCATCATAAGCCCTTCTTATCAAGCATTCTTATAAACATAAATCACTTTTAGTAGGGAAAACTGTCCCCTGGGGGAGGAAATAAGTCTGCCACCGCTGGATGAAAGAGCTTAATTCTTCTGGAAATGAAATAACCACATTCAGTGTGGATAGAGACACAGAATCATTTTTAGAATAAAACAATAAATCAGCATAACAATGACAGATCTAAAAACAATGAAATAAGATAAATACAATGGCACAGGATGTAATACAAATAGCAAAACAAATATACAGTGTAACAATAGCTGGTCTTTTCACACTCCCCAATTGTAGCTGTAGATGAGGGGTAATTTTTTATTTAATAAAGGACTTTTGTCACAGTGGGCCTTATTCTAGTACACTCTTTCTGACAAATTCCTTCTTAGAAGGACAAAACCATGTGCACTGCAGGGGGGCAGATGTTACTTGTGCAGAGAAAGTTAGATTTGGGTGGGGTTTTACTTCAAAGTGAGATCTATATAGAGTAAAAATAAAGCAGCCAGTATTTTCCCTGAACAGAAACAAAATGACTCACCCAAATCTAATTCTCTCTGCACCTGTTACATCTGCCCCCCTGCAGTGCACATGGTTTTGTCCATCTAAGAAGGAATTTGTCAGAAAGAGTGAACCAAAATAACCCCCAGTGTCACAGGATTTATTTGACTGTATTTGTTACAGGTGCACCACATGTCCCAGCAGGCCCTGGATCTTGTGACATGCTGGCCTTTGTAGATGTATAAGTGTCAGCCTGTAATGGCCATCATATGTATACACTGTGATTTGTAGTTCCACAAGCACAGCATGCAAAAACACTTTAGACACGTGAGGGCATGCTGGAACCAGTAGTGCAATGTACCCAAAATACTAATGAGGCCTTTGCTTCTGCACCACTTTGCAACTACTTCAGCAGTGGCGTGGGAGGGGCCTCTGGAGCTTGATTAAGAACTGATCGCTGCTGCGTGAATTCGCCTGGTGATCGATTATCGATAGGGCAGCAGTATGCACAAGCGCAAGCCCATCCTTCCATACAATTCTGCCACTTTTTTTAAGCGCCGGCCGTTCGCAATCTGATTGACAGGAAGCCGGTGATTGTTCTAAAGAGATAACTCACCCAGCAACACGTGCTATGTTAACGCTTGACCCCCCCCCCCCCATTTTTTAGGGAGGTGTGTCTGATTCAATAATAAAAATAGCGAAAATAGCTTACCGTCAATTTTTGTGCAACTTGGCACGTGCATGTATTAATTCTGAGACTGCAGGGAGACTGAGTGACTGTGTGTGTGTGTGTGTGGGGGGGGTGGCGTTGATGAGGCGGCGACGTAGCATTGGATGGGCAAGGTGTGGACATCATAGGGGTATCTGAATTGTTTTGTGGCCATTTGCTGGGTGACATCACATACAGCCGCTACAATCCAAAACATGGCTGCCCTGCTCCTGTCTTCATGGCTAGTCTGCACAGGCAGGGAGCTACCATAGATTTTGGAGAGTTATCTCCTCTATGTGGTAGCAGCAGTCACATTCATAATATAATCTGATTGTGTTCCATTTTATTTTTTCATTATTTTGGGGTTTTTTTTAAGTCTGTTATCCTTTTACGCTCTCTAATATTTATTAAATTCACTATGTAATGTATAACGCCTGGCCATAGCAAGTACAATTGTTCTGCTCCCTCGTGGATGATGAGGATGAAAATAATTGTGTATATATTTACCGCTCCCATCTGATTGGACGCCTTCAAAGCCGCAACATTTCCAAACTGTTCATATTCCACTATACAGTAACATGATGGTCTGCTCCTCAGTAACACTTGGGATTCCAGCAAACAGACTCAGTGGCAAACGCAAGATTTGTAGAGGGGGGGTTTCCATATATAATCCAACATTGGATTAAGTACGGGAGTCTGGGGGAGCTATAATAGCCCTGGTCTTTTTATACACTGGACACTGTATGGAATACAGTACAGTGTTAATATTTAACAGTACAGATGGTCTCTAGTATAGGCTGTTTCGAACATTTAAATGACATAAGCTGTCAGGAAAAGGTTAAACATATCAGAATAAATAAATTAAATACACAAACATAATAGAATCAGTACTGCACTTTCTAAGCCCACTTCATGGTAAGGCTCCTGTCTCTTCCTCCTGGCAGCTGCTCTCTGGTCCATTGCGATGTTTGAGGGCTCAGATCCACACATACAGTAAATGTGGTAGAAGAAGCTGGTACACTGGGCATGTGCAGCCGCTCCGTTTGTCCCTTACACTGTATGATGTGGCGGCAGCTCTATTGATCATATTATATACCAGTGCTACTGTTGCCATAAGTTAAGGCACTTACCATATCAAGAGGAGGGGTGTTTCCGGGCAACCAGAAACCCCCTCTGCATTGGCCTATGAGACCCTAGCGCTAGTCAGGTGCAATGGGTTAAATATTATTTGCGGCTGGAGAATGCATTTAGTTGAATAGTGGCTTTATGGTGTCACGGTGATATACAGATATTTTACAATCACAAACACTCTCTGTTGTCTACCAGGTGTAACATGCATTATATATACATCCTTCAGTGAGTCATGTGCGTTTTGTTGGCACAAATGAAGTGGGCACACTCGTGGGTGGATATGCAGCAATGTGTCAAGTGACATTTCCGTAACATAAGAATATGAATCCTAAGTCAATCATTTTTTATTAAAACTTTTTGTTTTATTTTACATTGATCTCTTTCTACATTTTGCAACTGTTTTTCCAAACACTCAGAATAATCCGTTTAAGTACAGCGGCCTTTTAACCTTTCATAGTTGTTAGGAATCATTGCGAGTACCATGCTGGTGACTCACGCGCTTATAATGATCGCACACTAGTATTGTCTGCGATAACTTGTTTGTCAACACTTTCCAATTCATCATTGAAGGACATTTCTTGTATTTCCTTTTCTGAAGCAGAATATACAGTATGTATCTGTACTAATGCCCACGGACCTCTGCAGCTCCCAGATCCAGCTCTATACACTCATTTACTAATGTAAATGAGTGTAAACACCGCAAATATTCCTAAAACACATGGCAAAACATAGCAAACTGCAATTCACTAGCAAGCCTGATGTACGATAGGTTATCCTGGAAGGAATCCGCGTTTGTTTTGGTACAGTATGTAGAAATGAGCAAAGATTTCATCCTCCATGTAGAGTAGGCATTCATTGGTAATACAATATAGGTTAGGTATCCCTCATCCAAATATCCATTACTATAGTTTCCAGAATGTCCTACTGAGGACATCTGTTATTAGTACCACTGGGGACAGGATACAGTATATAACTGGCACTACTGCAGACATCTGTAACTGGCAATACTGGAGACATTATATGTAAATGGCACTTCTGCAGACATCTGTAATTAGTACCACTGGGGACACGTGATATAACTGGCACTACTGCAGACATCTGTAACTGGCACTACTGGGAACATGATATGTAACTGGCACTACTGGGAACATGATATGTAATTGGCACTACTGGGAACATGATATGCAACTGGCACTACTGGATACATCTGTAACTGGCAATACTGGAGACATTATATGTAACTGGCACTACTGCAGACATCTGTAATTAGTACCACTGGGGACACATGATATAACAGGCACTACTGCAGACATCTGTAACTGGCACTACTGGGAACATGATATGTAACTGGCACTACTGGGAACATGATATGTAACTGGCACTACTGGGAACATGATATGTAATTGGCACTACTGGGAACATGATATGCAACTGGCACTACTGGATACATCTGTAACTGGCAATACTGGAGACATTATATGTAACTGGCACTACTGCAGACATCTGTAATTAGTACCACTGGGGACACATGATATAACAGGCACTACTGCAGACATCTGTAACTGGCACTACTGGGAACATGATATGTAACTGGCACTACTGGGAACATGATATGTAATTGGCACTACTGGGAACACGATATGCAACTGGCACTACTGGATACATCTGTAACTGGCAATACTGGAGACATTATATGTAACTGGCACTACTGCAGACATCTGTAAATAGTACCACTGGGGACATGTGATATAACAGGCACTACTGCAGACATCTGTAACTTTCACTACTGGGAACATGAAATGTAACTGGCACTACTGGGGACATGATATGTAACTAGCACTACTGGATACATCTGTTACTGGCAATACTGGAGACATTATATGTAACTGGCACTACTGCAGACATCTGCAATTAGTACCACTGGGGACATGTGATATAACAGGCACTACTGCAGACATCTGTAACCTGAACTACTGGGGACATGATATGTAACTGGCACTACTAGGTATATCTGTAACTGGCACTACTGGGAACATGATATGTAACTGGCCCTACTGGGGACATGATATGTAACCGGCACTACTGAGGACATGATATGTAACTGGCACTACTGGGGACATGATATGTAACTGCCACTACTGGGGACATGATATGTAACTGGCACTACTAGGTATATCTGTAACTGGCACTACTGGGGACATGATATGTAACTAGCACTACTGGGGACACTGGCACTACTGGGGACATCTGTAACTGGTACTACTGGGGACATGATATGTAACTGGCACTACTGGGAACATGATATGTAACTGGCACTACTGGGAACATGATATGTAACTGGCACTACTGGATACATCTGTAACTGGCAATACTGGAGACATTATATGTAACTGGCACTTCTGCAGACATCTGTAAATAGTACCACTGGGGACATGTGATATAACAGGCACTACTGCAGACATCTTTAACTTTCACTACTGGGAACATGAAATATAACTGGCACTACTGGGGACATGATATGTAACTGGCACTACTGGATACATCTGTAACTGGCAATACTGGAGACATTATATGTAACTGGCACTACTGCAGACATCTGCAATTAGTACCACTGGGGACATGTGATATAACAGGCACTACTGCAGACATCTTTAACCTGAACTACTGGGGACATGATATGTAACTGGCATAGGCGAATCTAGGGGGTGGTCCGGGGGTGCACAGGACCACCCATTAGCCCCATTAGCCCCATTAGCTGAGGGATGGGGCTTTCCAACGAGCCCAGCCCCGTGTCTCTAGCCCCCTGTGAACCGGATATACGGGCAGGCAAAGCTGGAACGTTTTCCCTATAGGATAACATGGGACCCGCTAATTCTGACCCCCACCCAGTTCAATAGCTGCCAGTTCCCCCTTCAGCATCACTGAAGCTTGAGGTTGATCTCAGTCGAACCCAAATCGCTGCGCCTTCAATCTGATACCAGGCTGGATCCATATGGGTTAATTGGTTCCAGGGATATTGAGGTAAAACTTTTTTTTTTATTTCTTAAATGTAATTTCATGACTGTTTATGTTCTTTAAGGGTAGATTTCTCTGGAACCAAACAACACGGGACCAAAATCATTCAAAGCCAACTCAAAAGTTATTCAATATGATACTGGTCTCATGTAAATGGGTCAGTTGGTTCCGAAGATATAGCTGGTTGGTTAAAGGGGGGTAGGAAGAGGGGAGTGGTTGTCTCTCCCCCTCACACCAGAAAATGCAGGGACTAGGCTGGTGTATAAGGGGTCAGCCTGGGAATGTCCCTGCATGATCCTGGGACCATATTCCCGGGTAAATTCCTGCATTTTCTGTTTCGAAAGGGTATTATTTCAAACAGCCGTGACCTGCAGTGCTCTGAATACAGCTGGGCAGCCCCCTGCTCTCTGCCCAGCTGTCAATGACTGTCACCCCTGCAGCTTCCGCTCCAATTCTTCTCCCCGCTTTCACCTCAGCCCCCCCCCCCTTTAATCATGTGGTGCCGGCGCAGCCGTGCTCCCCCGACGTCACGCACAACAACAGCGCGCACAATATTTCAAATGTCCACTCGGCTAGAGGGGACACCAGGAGGGGAGTGGGAGCGTGCTCTGCCCTGCGCTCTGCTCCTCTCCCCATAGAAGCAGCTGCACCACTCTCCATCTCTCCCTCCAGCAGAAGGCTCATATAAAAATTTATGGTACTTGTGTATTATCTCGGCGCCCACGATATTCATATGGCATTCTATTCCATTTAAAATTGTATACCATTGTATATGGCATACAATGGCATACAATGCAATGAGATGTGATTTTAAATTGTATATACAATCTTTACATACATATATACAATCTTTAATTGTATAAGCACCTTAATAGGTGCTTACAATGTTAAATGCACCCCCACGCCACTGCCACTATCAACGCCAACCCGAAGCGTGGTACGCGTCCTCCGACCTTTACATACCCCCACTATCCACGTCGGCGTGGAGTTGATTTTATATAGTGTGGCGAGCGGCCGTGCATTGCTTCACATGTATTCCGCGTCCCCTCGCCACGCTTCAGGCTCGGTGGCTCGCTGCGCTCGCCACACTATATAGAGTCAACTCTACGCCGACGTGGATAGTGGGGGTATGAAAAGGTCGGAGGACGCGCATCGCTGCCCCTCGCGGGCTCGCTGTGCTGATAGCACGGGTGGCGTGGGGGTGCTTTTAACATTGTAAGCACCTATTACGGTGCTTATACAATTATTTATCTTATAGGGGGCACATTTAACATTGAAAACACCCATTAGGGTGCTTATACAATTTAAAATCTTACACCATTGTATATGCCATACAATGGCATACAATTCGATGGTATACAATTTGAAATTGTATAACATCTGCTAACATTGTATCGCATCGCTTACCATCGTATGCCTTATGGCATGCGATGCGATGGGTGCCGTTATAATACACAAGTACAAAATTTACAGTAAGTGGCACTTTTGGGAGCATTGCTTAAGGGACACTACAAGTGGCGGTATGTGGGGGCATTACGCATAATGTGTGGCTTAATGTGTAAGGGGCATTACGGTGTGCAGCATCATGTGTAAGCGGCATTATTTGTGCAGCATCATGTGTAATGGATACTATGGTGCGCGGCATCATGCGTAATGGGTACTATGGTGAGCAGCATCATGTGTAATGGGTAATATGGTGTGCGGCATCATGTGTAATGGGTACTATAGTGCCATCAAGCAAGAACCCCCTAGCAATGATCACGTAGGTAAGCAGCACTTATGTGGCAAATATGTAATGGGCATTACGGTTTGTTACATAGTATGTAATGGGCATCATGATGTGTGGCACAATGTGTGAGCATTATGGTGTGAGGCCTTATGTGTAATTGGCATTACGGCGTGTGGCTTTAGGTGTAATGGGTATTACGGAGTTTGCTAAAATGTGTAATGGGCATTACTGTGTATGGTCTAAAGTGTAATACCACACCCCTTTTTGTGATGCCACACCGCCTTCCCATGAGGTCACGCCCCTTTTTGCCATGCAAAGGTCTCCCTACTTTTATGTCTAGATCTGGGACCACCCATTGCTATAATTCTAGATTCGCCTATGGTAACTGGCACTACTAGGTATATCTGTAACTGGCACTACTGGGAACATGATATGTAACTGGCACTACTGGGGACATGATATGTAACCGGCACTACTGAGGACATGATATGTAACTGGCACTACTGGGGACATGATATGTAACTGGCACTACTGGGGACATGATATGTAACTGGCACTACTAGGTATATCTGTAACTGACACTACTGGGGACATGATATGTAACTAGCACTACTGGGGACATCTGTTACTGGTACTACTGGGGACATGATATGTAACTGGCACTACTGGGAACATGATATGTAACTGGCATTACTAGGTACATCTGTAACTGGCACTCCCGGGGACATGATATGTAACTGGCACAATTGGGGACATGATATGTAACTGGCACTCCCGAAGACATCTGTAACTGGTACTACTGGAGACATGATAAGTAACTGTCACTACTGTGGATATTTGTAACTGACACTACTTCAGACACCTGTAACTAGTGCTACTGGTATACAAAAACACTTACTGAATGGGTGTAGATGGTTATAAAATAACTACCTTGACATATGTAAGCAGGTCTTAGAATGAATCTTACCTAAAATTAAAACAACCTTTACATGTAGAGAAGTGTAGAAAGATATACTTCCAATGTGTTTGAGTGCTGTGTGTGGCTTGCAGGTAGTGAAATCATGGTTTTCACTTAATAGGCTGCAGCATTGCTTATTACATTCAGGTGTATGTGTTTGAGTAGTAATCAGCGTTAATTAGCAGACCCAGGCGTCCGCTCTCATGCGGTATCTGTAGGGGTGGTCTGGAGCTATCTTTGGTGTCCGCCTGTTTTTGGCCCAAAAAGCAAGGTGCGTTTGACGATCGAGTGGTTGTAGCACCGTACATTTTTGGTGCACACCCCTGTGTACGCCCATGTTTACGCCCAGTTTTCCTCATTATTCCGGCCTCTCCCCTAACGCACCCATGCCGCCCACAATGACTGTGTTCTTGCGGACAGGTTTTTTTGCACGGAGAGACCCGTCCGTGAGCGGTGTGAGGTCGCCACACCTGCACATTGTGAAAGCTACGCATTCACAGATGAAAAAATAACCCCGATCTGCCCGTATACGGTCCCACCGTACCGAGCAAAATAAGGCCCTATATTACCAGGTGGCCGTGAAGGTCCCCAGTGTGCAGTTCCTTGTCCACAGTGATGTTGAATGGGGGATGTCTGGTAAACCTGGGTGGTGGAATTAAAGATGGAACGGATAATCGCCAGATGGCTGCAGGTATCCCCAATGTGGTGTATCTGGTGTACCTTATTGAAGAAGTACTGATGCCGCTGATAGGATCCTTAAGGTGGTAAAAGGACCATAAATGAGATATGATGACTGAGTTTGTCCAAAAGAAGTAAAAACAGAACTGAGGTTTTGGGAAGCAGTCCTCGAATGTTGTGGTGTCAGTTAGGGCATAAGCTCAACGCGTTTCCCTGGGTTGTGTCTTCCAGCTACATCAGCTTCATCAGGATACCCCCGAAAACATCATTGTGGCACCTATTTTCCACATTGGGGATACCTGCATCCATCTGCCGATTATCCGTTCCATCTTCAATTCCACTACCCAGGTTTACCGGACATCCCCCATTCAACATGACTGTGGACACGGCACTCCACACTGGGGACCTTCACGGCCACCTGGTAATATAATTCTTTGGTGCTTTTAAATTGAATTGCATGAGCGATCGCATTTGGTTTTTAACCACATGGGATCGCTCAAATGCAATCAGCGAGCGAAGGGAGCACTTTCCGTGGCGTCGAGTTCAGGGAAAGGGGGCTTAAGGGAGCACTGATGGTGTCTGTCTTAGGGCCCCTTTACACTTGTGAGATTTTGTCAGATTTGACCCAATTCAGGTGGATTGGGTCAATTTATCTGACAAAATCTGATGTGCCTGTCTGACAAAATCTGATGTGCCTGTCTGACAAAATCTCATGTGCCTGATGAGTAGTACCCAATTCACCATCCCGTGCCATTGGTTATAACCAAGAGATTGCAAGAGATTGATCCTCCAGGTCTAACTTGTTGGACAATAAGTTGGACAAGTGTAAGGGGGCCTTTAGTAGCGTAGCATTCTATGCCGATGTGCGCTGCTATTTAGTCTATATCTAAATAATAAATAAATAATTTTCTGTATTTAGGTTTTCATACATAGTGGATAACAAATAAATAAATAAATGTACGATAGATAAATAAATAAACGTACAATAAATAAATAATTGTACGATAGATAAATAAATGTACAATAAATAAAAAATTGTACAATAGGTAAATAAATAAACGTACGACAGGTAAATAAATAAATAAATGTACAATAAATAAATAATTGTACGATAAATAAATAAATAAATGTACGATAGATAAATAAACGTGCAATAAATAAATAATTGTAGGATAGGTAAATAAATAAATGTACGATAGATAAATAAATACATTTACAATAAATAAAAAATTGTACGATAGATAGATAAATAAATGTACAATAAATAAATAATTGTACGATAGATAAATAAATAAATGTACAATAAATAAATAATTGTACGATAGATAGATAAATAATTGGAAAGTATTCCCCACTCTAAGATAAGGAATTGAACTTTCTTTAAAATCAAAAAAATAAAGGGGCTTATTGCTAAAAATAGATAAATACCCCTGAAAACATAGGTCCCTTATTGCTGTAATTCTCGTCACAATGAATAATGCATTGGGACTTCTGCACTTATTCCTCTGCTCCTGATTCCGACAGTGGAGTGTTTTGTGGCCATGGAAATAGAAAGCTCGGCTGGTGTGAGAGAACTTTCGTCAGTATACTGAGTGCTTTTAGAACGTCGGAATTGTACATATTATTTATTCCTTTTGTAACATCCAGCAGAAATAATAATCATTTTGCCAATAATGAATGTCTCTCTCCGTGCCCATAGATGGAGAGGAATGCAGTTTTCAGCTGCCCCTCCATATTCTGGTTTTCTCAGAAAAGTTTTACATTTTGATACATGTCAGGAAATTGTGCTGCTGAAACCTGGAGACAAAAAGGAAACATACATTAATGCTTCGGTTGTATGGCACAAGTGGATAATACACATGGACTGCATACAAATCACACAAAGACTTTCATAAATTGTGTCCGTAATTATCAATACATAAGCCAAGACAAATTAAGACACTCTCAATAAAAGTGGCCAGTTTAGGGTTAGATTGAAAAAGGTCGACATTAGGCTGACCAATCCCGCGATTGGTGGGATCCTGGGATTTGGCAAAAAACTGCTGGGATTTGCGTGCACAGTCTAATGTCAGGCAGCGTCTGAGCACCCAGATGCTGCTTGGCTGTTCCTGATGCCTGGCCTGTGGCTCTGTGCAGTGTGACGGGCAGAGGTCCCGTCCACTGCCATTCGCCTACTTCTGCCATCCCCACGAGCAGCACACTTTCGAAGGTACCCCAGCATTGCCGCACACCTCTACCTCCAATCCCAGGATTGAAGAAAATGCCCCGGCATTGGCATCCCTAGTTGACATGGATTAGATCAACTTTTTGATTTTTCAAAACCGACTTTTGCCATCCAAATGGCATAGATTTTGTATCAATAGTGTGCCGAGCGCAGTGGGGTGACACAGTACGCTTATACGGTGTTCATATCAACCTGTGTTGACAAAGACACACAAAAAATTGGTAAAGGTCAGGTGGTAGCTGGGCATTAGAGAGAGTTGGAGAGATAGGCTGCCAATGCAGCAGTGTCCCCTCTTTCTCTGCTGCCACTGTGTGCAATGAAGACGGAGGGGCAGCAGGACCGGACTGTAAGCTAACCCAGTTTAGCAAACCACAAATAAATCCTCTTTGCAGGAAGAAAATGCTCAGTGGCCAATCACAGCCAAGGAAAAAGTTTATTTTCCACTCGTTAAATGTAATTTATTTAGTTTTCCAAAAACAATAGAAATAGGGAGGTGTTAATGTAGATAGGGAGTCTTGCCTAAAATCTATATTTATATAAATGACTTATATAAATGCCTCACCTCTATGGTACTGCTAGTGGCCATTGAAGGGCACCCCCCCCCCCCCTTCCCACACACACACACACACACGCAGACACTTCTAGGGAACAGCCTTTGCAGCAGACATTATTCCATAATTGAGAATATCCTTTCTAAAATGCCCACATCCTCCTAGGAATATGTTTTCACGGATGCTAGAGAAGGCATCGGCCATTTTGAGAGGGGCATTTTATATTGTCTCTGTGAAGGAGACAGGCAATCCTTAGAAGTGCTGTGACCTCAGACTGGCAGAAGCATTGTTGTGAGGCCACACCCCCATTGGACACACGCATGCAGATATATATATTTTTTTAAATATCTGGGGGGGGGGGGGGAGGGGTGTTTTCGGCATATTATTAGTATTCACACTTGGAATATATAGATGTATACAATGAATAGAATATATAGAATTGGCCCTGAGCAGATGCACCTCTCAACCACTGCAAAATGAATAGGGGGAAAGGGGTGATAAATAGAGTGTTATACATTTTGTTCATCTAGAAGAAAAAAATTCTTTACAGTCAGAACAGTCAAACTTTGGAACTCTCTTCCTGGAGATGTGGTGTCGGCAGACACTATAAATACGTTTAAAATAAGGTTGGATAAACACACTTATTGGTTAAAAACATCCACGGGTACGAATAAGTAACATAATCTGTCTTTAAAATTTTAGAACATAGTATGCAACATGGGATGGTACTTGTGTATTATCACGGCGCCCCCGATATTGATCGCGCAATGTTTTTATCACATCACATGCCATGCACCCGATGGCATGCAATGCGATTTTAGACCCCTATTCGATTAAAAATTGTATAAGCACCCTAATGGGTGCTTACAATGTTAAATGCACCCCCACGCCACCTCCCACTATAAACGTGAACCCGAGCCCGCGAGGGGCGGCGGTACGTGTCCTACGAACTTTTCATACCCCCACTATCCACGTCGGCGTGGAGTTGATTTTATATAGTGTAGCGAGCCCGAAGCGTGGCGAGCGCAGCGTGCCCCGCGATAAACTACTATAAACATAGGTTGAACTAGATCAGTGGTTCCCAACCTTTTTTGTCTCCCGTACCCCTTGATTAGGCTTTTCATTTATGAGTACCCCCTCGTGAAATTTTAGGGGGCGTGGCCTAAAAAGGGGTGTGGCTTAACAGGGGCAAGTCATACTGGCAATGACGAGAAAAAAAAAAAGTGCAACCACTTGATCAAAATATAAGCTCAGCCCATTCTGCGGACAGCATATAAAATAACAGAACCTTGTCAAATCTCTATTATTGAAACAACAGACATTCCAATGGATCACGTTAGCCTTCCAATAGTGCCAGATACACATATGCCCCCAAAAGTGCCAGATACACATATGCTCCAATGGTGCCAGGTATGCCCGCACAGGGTCAGAAACGGGAATGCCACCACGGTGCCAGGTATGACCCCATGGTACTGGGTATGTGCCCACAGTGCCAACAATGCCCCTACAGTGCCAGCAACAAGTATACCCCCATAGTGCAAGCAACAAGTATGCCCCACAGTGCCAGCAATGCCCCACAGTGCCAGTAACAAGTATGCCCCACAGTGCCAGCAATGCCCCACAGTGCCAGTAACATGTATGCCCCACAGTGCCAACAATGCCCCACAGTGCCAGCAATGCCCCACAGTGCCAGCAACGCCCCACAGTGCCAGCAACAAGTATGCCCCACAGTGCCAGCAATGCCCCACAGTGCCAGCAACAAGTATGCCCCACAGTGCCAGCAATGCCCCACAGTGCCAGCAACAAGTATGCCCCACAGTGCCAGCAATGCCCCACAGTGCCAGCAACAAGTATGCCCCACAGTGCCAGCAATGCCCCACAGTGCCAGCAATGCCCCACAGTGCCAGTAACAAGTATGCCCCACAGTGCCAACAATGCCCCACAGTGCCAGCAATGCCCCACAGTGCCAGCAACAAGTATGCCCCACAGTGCCAGCAATGCCCCACAGTGCCAGCAACAAGTATGCCCCACAGTGCCAGCAATGCCCCACAGTGCCAGCAATGCCCCACAGTGCCAGCAACAAGTATGCCCCACAGTGCCAGCAATGCCCCACAGTGCCAGCAACAAGTATGCCCCACAGTGCCAGCAATGCCCCACAGTGCCAGCAATGCCCCACAGTGCCAGTAACAAGTATGCCCCACAGTGCCAACAATTCCCCACAGTGCCAGCAATGCCCCACAGTGCCAGTAACAAGTATGCCCCACAGTGCCAACAATGCCCCACAGTGCCAGCAACAAACAGGCCCCACAGTGCCAGCAATGCCCCACAGTGCCAGCAACAAGTATGCCCCACAGTGCCAGCAATGCCCCACAGTGCCAGCAACAAGTATGCCACACAGTGCCAGCAATGCACCACAGTGCCAGCAATGCCCCACAGTGCCAGCAACAAGTATGCCCCACAGTGCCAGCAATGCCCCACAGTGCCAGTAACAAGTATGCCCCACAGTGCCAACAATGCCCCACAGTGCCAGCAATGCCCCACAGTGCCAGTAACAAGTATGCCCCACAGTGCCAACAATGCCCCACAGTGCCAGCAATGACCCACAGTGCCAGCAACAAGCATGCCCCACAGTGCCAGCAATGCCCCACAGTGCCAGCAATGCCAAACAGTGCCAGCAACAAGTATGCCCCACAGTGCCAGCAATGCCCCCATAGTATTTCCCAGCAGCAGCACACTCACCATTGACGCTGCTGCTGGGGAGAGGAGAGTCCAGTGTCCCCCTGCCATGTAGCTGCCGCGCTGCAGTGCTTCTCTCAGGGAAGGAGAGTACAGCACACTGCGTATCTCTCCTTCCCTTCAGTGTGACTGGGCTGCCCGTCAAAGTTTGCGGGCCGGCTCCTGATTGGCTGCCGGCCCGCAAGCTCTGATTGATTGGCGGACGGGCGGCCAGTCTCAGGGAAGCACACTGAGGGGTAGGAGAGATGCGCAATGCACTCTCCTCCCCTCCAGCGACCTGTCTGACTGCCGCGGCCGCCATTACAGGCTGGGCCGCGGCGTACCCCCCAGCGTGTGGACGCGTACCCCCAGGGGTACACGTACCACAGGTTGGGAACCGCTGAACTAGATGGACGCAAGTCTTTATTCAGCCTCACCTACAACAATATGTAACTATGTAACATTCCAGATAGCTGTGACATACATCTATGATGAATGTTAGCTTTCTGGGCAAAAACAAAACTATTAATAATTGTTAAACTACATTAATTTAAAATAATCACTCCGCAGTATTCTCGGTGGTGAATTAAGTGCTTTGCCGGAGATGAAGGCTACATTGTTTTATTCTTTTAAGTATATAGATCTTGAAACTACTTTAGAAATGTACCTTCAAATTTATAGTCATCCAGAAGAACTTTCCGCCACAGTACCAGAAACGTTTTACGCCGCATATTAATTCAAATTATAGCAGGATAAATGTGCTGTTGTCAGGAGCCATTAACCATTGTCAAACTATGAGCTCAATTAGGCAAATCTGTAAGTATTCGCAAACCACAGAGGAACTCTGTTATATACAATAACTCAAAAAACACCGTCCGATGGGACATTAATCGAGATGTATAGGCTGCTCGTTAAATGATAAATCATTGACAACATAAATATATATTTTTTGCAGTAAAACATTTCCTAATATTGAAATCACACTGAACATTAAGGCACGGTTCCACTAATCAGAAAGTAACTTAAATATTGAGCTTAGTAATTATAAAAATGAGTTTGGTTAAAAGAATTAGCCTGCGGTACTATACACAGACCGAGAATGTGCCTATAATTTATAATGTGTCATTTATTTTGGCTCAACAAACAGCTTTAATATCGTGTACACGACTCGTTCCAAAAACTTGAATGGGATTTTCGGCCTTGAGATGACTAATGACTAATTTATTCACTTGTACATGATCCGCGGAATAATTCCCCTAACTATGTTTGCTGTTTCTGTCTGTGACTCTGTATCGGCGGGCAGGATATTTATTTGTGCTGGTCTGGAACGGGACATAAATGTACTTTCTGGATAACGGTGTGCCCGCGGCTGCCAGCTTATTGCAGAGCCCTGTCTTACCACAACTCTGTGTGATGACAATGTCATAAATAACACGCAAAATGGGAAAGCAATGCACCAGGCATAAAGCAGCGGGAGTGCGTGCTCTAGGTCGACAGTCAAAAGGTCAACATGGGGTTTTTCCCTGTTTTTATACCCGAATGTCTACACAGTGGACATGCACACAGGTTAGAGTGCACCGCGTCCCCTTGCATGGCTCGCTGCGCTTGACGTGCTACGCTCGGTACACTATTTTATTCTCCCACAATTCCCTAGTGGATGGTAGGGCATGAAGTACCGCCTCATGCCGGCTCAAATAACAGTGAAAACCCCAATGTCGGCCTTTTGGCTGTCGACCTAGACCATGTCGACCTAATGCTTGTTCGACCTAACGACCTGTTGACTTTGCCCCATGTCGACCTAGACACCTGTCAACTTGCAGTATGTCGACCCAACAGTGTCGACCTAATGACTGTCGCCGAACCGACCGTATCTCCTTTTTTAGGGGTAGCACCTAACTCAGAATTCCAACATTTCACCTGGCAACTGTCAGCCATTCTGTGGATGTCGACCTGGTGCTGTCGTATGTATGACAATATCGACATTCTAAAGTCAACATTGTTTGTGTTGACTTTTGAATGTCGACATGGCTCCTCTCAACCGACTGTATACCTTTCCAACATTTTAACTGTAGGTACTGTATACACTAACTGGCAGAAAGTTACTTAGCTAACCTGCTGCCCGAGTGATGAGACAGGTGTTTGTTAGAGCTTCTCTGCGGTAAAGGAAACCAGCGATGGCTGGAAAGGGACTCAGATTCATCTATCAGATCCGTGTTTGCCATCAGTCCACAGTAAGACAGACAGCCTGTACAGTACATGAGTAATGTTCAGCAACGTTGCCTAGGAGTGGTGTAACTGCAGAGGTGCAGAGCATTTAAGCCTAGCACTACTTGCTGGTTTACACTGAAGTTCAGTTCTGTACATGATGCTTAGGATATATCTGTAGCACCATACTGTAGTTTTATTAAACGTTCCTCCTAATACCCTGCATCTTTCCAGGTGGCATGTGAGTGTCATTATGTATGTCCCGCATGTTGTATCTGCCAGCCAGACTGTGTATTGGTGCCAGTAAGGACTGCAATCTGCTGGGAAGATTGGATTTTATCAGAACATATGCTCATTTTTTATATGATTTTATTACTGAGCACTCTAGATGCTGTGCTGCAGCGGGGTACAGGATTTCTTGTAGGAATGTGTGCCTGGATTTCATTTTACATTTTTATCTATCTATCTATCTATCTATCTATCTATCTATCTATCTATCTATCTATCTATCTATCATTTTGGAATCAGAATAACTGTGTAATGGGATCCAGTTTATAACAAGAAAGAGAAAAAAAGAGTTTTGCACTGTGGACGCACTCCTGGAGAAAGAGTTTTGATTTGTCTTAAAACTTTAAACTTTATTGAATTTTGTTTTAAAAGATAAAGGGGAGGTTCTCTCTGTGTCTGTTTATCATATAAGTACACAGATAGTGTCCCTCCTTATTTTGGGGTTGGGATCATTTAGTCTACAGCATTATGGTCGACAGTCATTAGGTCAACACCATTAGGTCGACATGGTAAAAGGTCGACATGGGTCTAGGTCGCCATGGGAAAAGGTCGACATGGTTCTAGATCAAAAGGTCATTAGTTCGACATTGTCTAAGTCGACAGTGAAAAGGTCGACATCTGGTTTTTCACAGTTTTGTTACCTGAATGTCAACACAGTTGACATGGACACAGTTTAAAGTGCACCGCATCCCCTCGCATCGCACGCTGTGCTCACGTTTGCGGCGGGCACGGTGCCTCGCAACGCTCGGCACACTATTTTATCCTCCAACCACGCCCTAGTGGATGTTAGGGCATGAAATTCTGCCCGTCGGTACATGTTGGCTCAAAAAACAGTGAAAAACTCCATGTCGACCTTTTGACTGTCACCTAGACAATGTCAAACGAATGAACTGTCGAACTAACGACCTGTTGAACTAATGACATTTCGACCTTTCCCCATGTCAACCTTTTCCCATGTCGACCTTTTCCCATGTCGACCTAATGGTGTCGACCTAACGACTGTCGAGCATAATTCTGTAGACCAAATGACCACATCTCATTTCAGTGAAATATTGCAGGGGTTAACATTAACAAACATATATGTGAAGTGCGCATGTTGCACCTATCGAGGAAAATGTCTATTTAGAATAAAAAAAAAAAATAGGCTTGTTCTTCAGTGTCTAGTTGTCACTGTCGCCTCAGAAAGATATCATCTATTTAAATGTAGTTGTTTGCCTAATTGGTCTTTCGCTGTCAGTGATAGTAATTACACTGTATGGATATTTTAGCAGTCTGCCTGGGACGTATATCGTCCTATTCTGGTAGTTTTCTAAACTTCAATGAAGACTGCTTGTGGTTCTATTGCTACTTGGTTTGGTAACACTTTGTATCTAATAAACTTTGCTGAAAGTAGTTTTGTTGTAACTCTATTTTATAGTACTATAGTTTTTAAAAAAGACAAATCAAAACTCTTTCTCCAGGAATGTGTCCACAGTGCAAAACTTTTTTCTCTCTTTCTTGTTATAAACTGTACCCCATTTGCCCGGATTGCACCCCCGCCACAATATAAATAATAAAAGCGGACCTCCAGAATCCCCGAATTAAAGGGAATCTCTCCAAATGTGTGCAGATTATTAACACTCCCTCCCCTGATCCCCCTTTAAATGTAATGGGATCCAACCTGGAACTGGAATAGCTGGGCAATGGCATCTAGACTGGAACCGGAATAGCTGGGCAATGGCATTTAGACTGGAACCAGAATAGCTGGGCAATGGCATCTAGACTGGAACCGGAAGAGCTGGGCAATGGCATCTAGACTGGAACCGGAATAGCTGGGCAATGGCATTTAGACTGGAACCAGAATAGCTAGGCAATGGCATCTAGACTGGAACCGGAAGAGCTGGGCAATGGCATCTAGACTGGAACTGGAAAAGCTGGGCAATTTCATCTAGACTGGAACCGGAATAGCTGGGCAATGGCATCCAGACTGGAACCGGAATAGCTGGGCAATGACATCTAGACTGGAACTGGAAAGCTGGGCAATGGCATCTAGACTGGAACTGGAGTAACTGGGCAATGGCATCTAGACTGGAACTGGAATAGCTGCGCAATGGCATCTAGACTGGAACCAGAATAGCTGTGCAATGGCATCTAGACTGGAACCGGAATAGCTGGGCAATGGCATCTAGACTGGAACCGGAATAGCTGGGCAATGGCATCTAGACTGGAACCGGAATAGCTGGGCAATGGCATCTAGACTGGAACCGGAAAAGCTGGGCAATTTCATCTAGACTGGAACTTAAATAGCTGGTCAATGGCATCTATACTGGAACTGGAATAGCTGGGCAAGGGCATCTAGACTGGAAACGGAATAGCTGGGCAATGGCATCTAGACTGGAACTGGAATAGCTGGGCAATGGCATCCAGCCTGGAACCAGAATAGCTGGAAATGGCATCTAGACTGGAACCGGAATAGCTAGGCAATGGCATCTAGACTGGAACTGGAATAGCTGGGCAAGGCTATCTAGACTGGAACCGGAATAGCTGGGCAATGGCATCTAGACTGGAACTTGAATAGCTGGGCAATGGCATCCAGCCTGGAACCAGAATAGCTGGAAATGGCATCTAGACTGGAACTGGAATAGCTGCGCAATGGCATCTAGACTGGGACTGAAATAGCTGGGCAATGGCATCTAGACTGGAACTGGAAAAGCTGGGCAATGGCATCTAGACTGGAGCTGGAATAGCTGGGCAATGGCATCCAGACTGGAACCGAAATAGCTGGGTACTGGGATCCAGACTGGAACCAGAATAACTGGTTTACATCGGCCATCTTGGATTTAAACAGAGGCTTCCTCTTTCCTAAGACCGTGGATGAGATGTGTGGAGGAGACATGTTGGGTAGGAGTTAGGACTAACCTACGGCCACACTTGTGTGTATGCTGTAGGGTCAGTTGGACTTCAGGGTTGCATTAGGACTTACATTAGGACTTATTGTACAGTGCAAGGTTGTCCAAGTTTTGATTTATCACTTATGGGGTGATTTTAAACTCTTTGGAAGCAATGTGAGCGTGGGTGCACAGAAACGTGTCCTCAGGCTGTTGTTATGTAAATCTTGTATCTGTAAAGCAGCATTAAGTGCAAATAAACTAATGGTGCTTATAAATAGAGGCGATTTCTCTCCAAAAGAAATATGTTTGTATTTCTGTGCAGTTTATTGTTTTTCTATTTGCTGTTTGTTTTGTTGATCATCACTTTTTGTGGTTCCCAGGAGGAAGCTGATATGTACTTTACATCTGTTCCACTGTGCGACTGGTGAGAAGAACATGACTCGGAGGTTTCTCTTTTGAACCCTAATTTACAGTTCCCACCGGCCCACTGAACGTCCTGTGTGACACATCATCGCACAACACATATTTTCCCTTTCTGCACATATTACCAAAACAGCACAAGTTCGTGACTTATCATCTTTGGGCTCTTCTTCCTATTCTGAACTATGATGTGTAAGTATAGGAAGCCCTTCCTTAGAAAACATCTGGGCCAACATCTGCTCTGTTCCCAAGACTGAGCGTTTTCTTCTACAGATTCCTATTACTTTTAGGTCTAAAGGCCCCCATACACTAAGCGATTTGGGCCCGATTTCACCCGATTCCAGCAGATCGGGCTGAGAAATCGGGTGAAATCGGCCCAACATCCAGTCAAAACCCATGGGCAGTCCCTTGCACATTGGGTCGGAGATTGGTGAAGCACCAGCGATGTATCGCATCCGGTATGGTGTGGAGCGGGGTCTGGTGAGTGGGGTGCGGCGGGGATAGTTGAAAGATCCTATTCAAAAGACTGGGTGGCCGCTGACTGGATGACAGTGCGCTCTCAGCGGATGCCCAGTCTTTTCATTAGGATTTTTCAATTCTGCCGCCCTCTGCCTGCAGCTTCCCTGGGCTTACATGTGATAAATGATATGCAAAATATCACAAGTAAAAAAATGGCACCTCAAGTGCCAAATCTTACTGAGCTCTGCCAGGGAGTTGCCGGGGTCACTCAGGGGAACTCCTATATGCAAGTCAGCCTAATGTAACTGAGGCAGTGAACACCTAATGCGTTTCGCTACTGGCTGTAGCATTTCCCACCTTCGAAAAAGCTACAGCCAGTAGCGAAACATGTTAGTGGTTCACTGCATCAAGACTCTAGGATCGATTATACATCAAGAGCTGCCTTCGTTCCAGCCCCACCCTGCCCTCCATTAATTGGGAAGCTTCCAACAGTACTCATTGTGGCCCCCTCCCCCACTGGACCCTCAGCAATTTGGATACCCTCAGGTGATTATATCCACCCATTTTCGCCTGAAAGAGGACAATTCCATCTTTGCACCACATTTGCCGACCCCTTGGACCTCCAGCGGACATTGGGGCACCGCATCACCAGAGAGGACTTTGGGCACCACTTGAGGGTCCGGTTTACTTCTACATCCTTGTGAATTCCTTAACCGGATTGGGGACCGTGTAAATAGAGACAGGATCTGCCAGTTGCTTTCAGGCCCCCTTTATCATCTCCAAGCAGATACATTGGTAAAATGCACTTACCTCAAATTTTTTATCAATGTAAATTGTTGTGCATATGTATATTTTGTACTCATTAAGTGGCAACACATATTTTTGTGAATTTTATTGATCAATTATTTTTTTCTGATTCATTGTAGTTCTAGAGCTGCTTCTTTTGTTTCTTCTCTCTTACATGATTTCTATATAGGGATTGACTACCCCTATACCCCAGTAGCTGCTCTGTGAGAACCAGCCCATATCTTAGGCGCCCATATTTTCTTTTCTAGCAGAATACATTTTTTTTTCTTAGAAGGGATGTGGTTAACATCCAGGCGGTTTGGATTCCGGAAGTCAAAATACCAGAAGAGATGCTCAGAGAGAGATAAAAAAGGTGAGAGATAAAGTAGCACCCAGTGACAGTTAGGATTCCTAAAACTTTATAATAAAACTTTTAAGGGCATTATCAAAGCTTAGAAAGAGACAGAAATGTGAGAGATAAAGTACAAACCAATGCGATTCTAACTTAGAAGGCGTATTGGTTGGTATTTTATCACTCACAGTTTTATCTTTATCATAGCTTTGATAATGCCCTTAAAAGTTTTATTATAATGACAAGTGCATTTTCTTTAAACAACTTCTGCTTTCTTTTTTTTTCACCATAAAATACTCAGCAGTAGAGCTTTAGATGATTATACAAAATACACCCTTTTATCTGGTAACTAATATTCCACGTCTGTTTGGCTGAAGTGGGCTGCAAGAGAGGGTTTGTGAACTTGGATATGTCATCAGTGACTGTAGAAAATCAATAAGAAATTGGTAGAGATACAATTATCCTAGTTCTGAAGCTCCATCTGTCTTTCTTGTTGCCCTTCTGACAGCCAGAGCCCAGCAGCCAGTGCATCCAATGTCCCTGGGAGTTACACACTGCTCCCAGCTGCAGAAAATGTATGGGCAGTCGACGGTCATTGTATACACAGCCATATGGGATATATCTGCAAATATATTGGGCATACTGTAGGCTGTGCTACAGGGCCAACACAATATGTCATCAGGGAGTGACACTAAAGGGGTGGGTTCAAAGTCAAAGAACAGGAATGATAATAAATGGTCAAACTTTACACAGTTGGCAACCATCGATGGCTACTTGCCATTTTAACATCGATGTAAATCATGAATGGTAACCACACAGATACAGATCGCTAAGCAGACCTTTCCATATTGCAGGGTCTATGCACTAACCCTTGGAGAGAGATAAATTATCAACCAATCAGCTCCTGATATTTTTCAAACAGCCTGCAACATGCCAGTTAACTGTCCTGTTTGGAAACTGACAGTTAGGAGCTGCCTGGTTGGTACTTTGTCTTTTACCCCTTTATCTCTCCCCAATGCTTGTACATAGACTCCAAAGAGACAGAACTACAGTACAAATGGAAGAGACTGTAGGGTATATATAACTAACAGCTAACAATCAAGGACAAAGGTGCATGTCTGGAGGAGTACAATGGTTCTGATGTGACCATTACCGGAGACAAAGAGAAATCAGGAACAATCTTCCTGCACACTGGGAACCACTTTGCCAGTGAAAGACCCCTATATGGGGAGCTGATGATACTGTACAACGTACAATGTAAGCCCCCCTGTGGGCAACAGCCAGGCTGAAAATCAGCGTCTCCTCCATCGCAAATAGGAATACTGGGAACAATGCTGAATTACAAAGCAGATGTGATTTTCTGCTTGTCTTGGCGAGATAACCAACCATCCCAATGAGCATCTCTCTGTTAGTGCTGTGCATGGTACAAATGAGATATTCTACCTGATACTGTAAAACAAGACCAAGAAGATACATATACCCAGCATACTGTATAAGCAGGCTGTAATTCCTCTATAAAGGTATTCTCAGTCCACTGAATTATTTCTGTGCTGCGTACTGGTTCCAGTATAAAAATCACCCAGCACACTTTTCAATACACATATTTGTTGTATTTATTGCAGCGTGCTGATAGATCATTGGTCACAGGGCAAAAAGCAGACAGTCCTCACCAGGTGGGTGGAGTTTACAGCCATCTCCTGGTAGGTGGGGTTTCCAAACCCTGCCCTTGTGGGTGGAGTTTCCAGCCCTCCTGTTGAGTGCGGAGTTTGCATTTAACTCCTGGTGGGTGGAACTATATATTTTTTTTTCATGTAGTCTGAAACGAAATCGCACTGTCTCTCTGTGTCATGGATGACTGCTAATCTGAAAAGCGCTGTGAATATTTAATTACTGCTATATGCTAGAATAAAAGCAACATTTCGATCATAATTGGCACGCATACTTTCCAAACACATAAGAATCTTCATAATATGGTAATATACATAGTGAAGCTAATTATGTACCAATTGTCATAATTACAATGAGAGAATAGCAATGTCATGTCACCGATCTATGCCTGGCTGGGCTGAGCGCCACAAAGTTGTGCTAATTGTTACAATTACTTCCGAACGAGCGCAGACATAAAAGGGATTATTTCTACATGTCTGAGTAAAGGAGCAGAATATTATGAACTGTAGAGTGAAACAACTGTACAGCTGGTTTCAGATAAAAATGTTGTTTAGGAAAAATGTTTTAATTCGAGGTAACAGTATCGTTACCAAAATATCAAATATATCCCTTATTATCAGTGGTGCAAGAAGGAAAAACGACTTAGTGGTACTGTGCCGCACGGCGAAAAATGGTCAGGGGCGTGGTCATATGACACTAGGGGGAGTGGCTGGAATATTGCACACCGAAGGCACACGGCCAAAATTTACACAGTAATGCCTGTTACGCGTCACACACCCGATACATATGACCCATGCCATAATGCCCGTTACACATTATGCCCCACACTATAATGCTTATTGCACCGCACAACTGATGCCCATTACTAATATGCCCCTTACAGTTCCAGATATCATATGCCCCCACTGTGCCACACATATGCCCCCAGTGCCAGATATCATATGCCCCCACAGTGCCACACATATGCCCCACAGTGCCAGATATGCCCCTACAGTGCCACACATATGCCCCCAGTGCCAGATATGCCCCCACAGTGCCACACATATGCCCCCAGTGCCAGATATGCCCCACAGTGCAACACATATGCCCCCAGTGCCAGATATGCCCCCAAAGTTCCACACATATGCCCCCAGTGCCAGATATGCCCCCACAGTGCCACACATATGCCCCCAGTGCCAGATATGCCCCCACAGTGCCACACATATGCCCCCAGTGCCAGATATCATATGCCCCACAGTGCAACACATATGCCCCCAGTGCCAGATATGCCCCTACAGTGTTACACATATACCCCCAGTGCCAGATATGCCCCACAGTGCCACACATATGCCCCCAGTGCCAGATATGCCCACAGTGCAACACATATGCCCCCAGTGCCAGATATGCCCCCACAGTGCCACACATATGCCCCCAGTGCCAGATATGCCCCCACAGTGCCACACATATGCCCCAATTGACAGATATGCCCCCACAGTGCCACACATAAATGCCCCCACAGTCTTCAGCAGCAACTCACTGTCAGGTCAGGTCTGGTCCTCACTCCCCCTCCTCTAGTCCCCCTCCGCCGCTGCCTGCTTCTTCCCTGGGGAGGGGAGCGCATCTTCCGTCTCTCCTGCCCCGCCCTCTATCTCACAGGCTGGCTCCTGACTGGCTGCCAGCCCGCAAGCTCTGATAGGTGAACAGGCATCTGTGTCACAGTGACACAGGGAGAGGAAGGAGAGACGCGCGATGCGCTCCCCTCCGAACGCTATCAGCTGTGGTGGGGCGGCGGAGGCCATGCCCCGCCACTTACATATGCATGCATGCGCATTGAACAGTTATGGGGGCATTTGTTATGGCGGTACGGTACCGCCATACTTGCACCCCTGCTTATTATATCTTATCAAATGCATTCTGGGGGTGGGGGGCGGAGGGTACGCTTTCAGTTGAGTGGGGTTTGAGGAGAGGGGGCTGGAGGGACCACTGGTGGCATGGGAGAGGGCGGGCAGAGGGCGGCAGAGCAGCGTAGCGCTAGAAGTAGTGCTAGCGGGCAGCTGGGATCAGCTGTGGTGTGATGTTCGCAGCTTAGAGAGCCAACCTGAATTAGGGCCTTCACTTGTGTAGAAGCATCCCTGGCGGTCCCTGGTAATTCAGTTGGATAAGGCACAGCTAGGTGTGGGACTGTGGAAGAACTAGAATTATCTGGAAAAATGTCTCCTGAAAGCATTAATGTGGCTCCACCCATGGACTAGAGTTACCGCTGAAGTCTTGGAGAGTTCAAGCAAGTGCATCTTCTTCCACCTTAAGAAATATAGTGCATTCAGGCAAGTCCAGTTCCTTTATTGATGTTGCAAAGTCATTTTCTGAATGGGAAACGTGTAATGGCAATTTCAGTGCTGAATCTGCTGTGCCACCACCACCAAGCAATGTTGCTGCCATCTCCAAAGATAAGTCCATGTCAAAGCTTGATGAGATGTGAGAGTGTCATAAGACTCAAGCCTCCTAGTCTGATTCTTTGGGGCAGGAGATAATTCTGCTGTTATGTTTGCCTGGACACGTTCCCAGCATTTACCGTAGGGTGCATCTTACATTGGATGTTCACATCAAAACAAAATGCAGCATGTTTAAAGTCTCGTCATGGTTTTAATATGAAAACTGTAGTTCTTGCAACATTCTCTTTTTTATTCACAGATTGTCAAATGGGAAAAATTGACCAAGAATATGAATACGATTTTCCGTCCGGGTTCTTCCAGGGATTGGTTATAGAAATGCCAGCCCCCGCCAGCTGCCAGGCCACACCGTATGTCCGAAGGGGGCGCGCGCGCACGAGACGTTCGCTCGCCTCGTCCCGACGGAGCTCCCCTCTGCCGTCCACTGCCTTCCCGCTTGCCGTCGCCAGTAAGTATTGCCCCCCCCCCGAACCCCCCTAACCCTGCCTTTCTCCCTGAATCGGAGATGGGCAGAGTTACACTGACTGGGATGGACAAGAATTAGGCATCTGGGTGGTCAAAAACGGCCGTTTAGTAGGAGTGCTAAGAAAAATGCAGGTGTAACGGAAAAAACGCTGGGAGTGTCAGGGAGAGCGCTAGGCAGGACTGAGCACTTTAGGGGAGGGTGTGTGATGTCAGCAACAGGCCAAATACGCCTTTTTCCATCGCACCGCTAAGTAGGTCTCTGGCTTGTACCCGGTGTAAAATGTATTTGATGGTGATCGTGTTCCGATGGGTTTTGGCCATGTGAATCAATGTGTCACCATACACATGCATGCACACAGTGAGCACATTGAACCCTAGTGCGGGATTTCACTCTAGCAGGGCAGTGACTAAACTGAACAAAGCTGCAAATTCGAGGCCGTGCGATCAGGGGCATCAGGCGCTCAGCGGTTTAAAGATAATGAGCTGCAAATAGCCGCGAATGAGTATAAAAGCTCAGCCTGTGCCCCACAAGAGAGAGACATAATTGCTGCAGGGGGGAAGGAGGGTAGGTTAGGTGCCAGCTTAGAGCAAGAGGGCAGGACAAAAGGTAAACGGCCCCTCCCCAGGGGATAGGTGATACTTAAGGAAGGGGGAGGATGGGGGTCATTACACTCAGAAGCAACCCAAGCAAGGATCCCACCCACCCCAAGAGGAAGAAGGAACAACATTAAGCAACTTCAAGAAGGCAAAGCAGCAGACGGAAGTACTGCAGACCAGCCATGGTATGACGCTAGGCCTGGCGTCGGGGGCGGAAGTACTGCGGGCCAGCCAAGGTGGGGCGCCAGGTCTGGCGTCGGGGGGCAAAACGGGATCACCCGGCGGTTACAGGTTGTCAGTTGCGAGAAGGGGATCCCGGCCCCCCAGGCGGTTACATGATTCAGATGTGATAAGGGCTGGTGGACCGCAGTGCTCTCTTTGCCACCCAAATTAAGTAACAGTAAATTTGTAATCAAGTTAATAAATTGTGACCATTTAATTCGCCAAAAATACTAGACTCTGACTGGTTATTTCAGGTACAAGGGGAAGGTTACAAAAGGGGAAAGAAGGGGAGGAGATGGTGCTTTGGGTTCAAGGTTTGTTGAGTGGTGAGGGGCATCAGGCGCTCAGCGGTTTATGCATGCTGCATATCACTGTATCCCACTCTATCTGCATATCAGATTATGTTGATACATATGGACTGGTCCACTTCCATCAGTAAGCCTCATGTAATATAATTGTAGCTCATTCACCGACGCGTCCAATTACAATAATTTCATTTTTCAAACTTCCTCCATGACTACGGCCTTAGCTTAGCATCATTAAGCCATCAGGAACTGTGGACTCTTCTGTAGTAATGCGAAGCCTGGTATATGCCCAATCCTGCTGCGATCTCTTCAGATTCCCATTGCAATTCGCCATGCGGTGTGATTTCCCAGACGCAGATCTAGGCTACAGAGCAGCAGCAGCGCATTCCCCAGCGAGCCTCCGGGGAAACTGCTAATTCACAGAGCGCCAGGTTTTACAGACAGGAACCTAAGACACACACAACGCATCAGGCAAGTAATGATCCACAGCACCCTCGTCTATCCCTTCATGTACACATTATTATTACCACACTCCATTTACTGTGAGCAAATATTCAATGCACTTTTATGCCACTCTCCGGAGGCCTGGAGACAGTAACACAGGAATCTGCTGCCTGGAGCTGCGCTTCACCCTGTCCCTTTCAATAAAAGCCTTCATTATATTGGGATCGGAAACACGTATTATATTATCTGCGCTCAGACAGTTCCAGAAAAACTGGTGGAATCCAGGATTATGCACTCGCTTGCTGGCTGTTAGAAAGGGATTAGGGGCCTTATTCAGGTCGGGTTGTACTGACCTCTTCTTTCGCAAAGGGTCTGATGTTTTGTGTCTGTACATGCGTCATGTGTCATTTCTGTGCATCTGCAGATGCAGGGTGCATGTGCCCACAGAGAACAGACTCTGGCACCATTGGCCATTTTAAATCACACGTGGGCCAATTTAGTGTATACAGCTTGGATCGCCAGGATTTGGGCACGGCTAAGTTTCCCAATAGTGGCGCACGTGGATAGTTAATGATGAAAACAATAACAACACACGTGTGTCGGCTATTGTCATGTCATGTCGACCGGTTGAACCTCTCAACTTTTTGTTCCTGTTCACCCTAAGCTCAGTTTACCTTTTACCAGTCAACCTTTTTTCACCGTGTATATGTTTTGTACCTGATGGAGTGTCGGCCATATGGTGTGGACACATTGACTGTGGGACTTGTCATCCGGATCCCCATGTTCGCATCACCAGAATGTGTGCAGGGATGTGGTGAGTGGACTAGAGGATTGGGAGTGCATTGATCAGTTCCCTACAGTGATTGTGGAAGTGCAGGGAGTGCAGCTGCTGTGGCCCATACTATGGTGGGCATTTGCCCCCGTGGGCTAATAGTGCAATGGCTGTGGTATCCTCTGTCCTTGTCTGAGTACCAGAGAAGTTGGTTTTATCCATGCCAGTGCCAACACCCAGTAATGCTGGGTAGGGATAACACCTGTGCGTGTGCCGGTTCTGAGGGTCGATGAGTGCCCTTCTGTCTCTCACCTTGGTGCTGGGCAAGGTACTGCCAAAACTTTAGTAAAAACACATCCAGTTCCGAGTGGCCAAGGTGAAGGTGCTCCATGTCTGGACCATACTTGCCTATGCTTCCAGAATGGCCGTAATGCTCCCGAAAATCCGGTGCCGCTCTCGCCCCCCCCCCCCCCAGGAACGGTAAGTGGACCCCTCAGTTGCCCACTTACAGAACACTAGTGGATGGTCTGAGAAGGGGATTTCGCTGAATCGGGTCATCATCCTGTAATATCGGCATTGTATAGAATGGGCATGGTACCAAAGAGGCGACCATGGGCACTACGCCCCCTGTTCTTACTCCTATTCAGAGCCCTGCCCCCCATGCCACACCATGCCCGCCCCACCCCTGGATGCGCCAAACTAGCTGCTCTCTTCTTGAGGGGGTTGCCAGAATTTCGGCAACCCTGGTCTGGACAATATGGCCATCAGCACCAGTTCTCCAGAGTAAAGAGCCCTTGACGTTCTTTTCTCCAGGCCCGGTCTCCATCACTTCAACACTCACACATTTGAAGTCTTGATTTCTGACAGAGCGGTGGGGAATGCAGGGGAGACTCTACAGTGTACCAGGAGTCTCCCACAGGGTGTGGGGACTCAGGTGGGTGACTATGCAATACAAGACAGCATACTGTATTCCCTTCAAATTTGGGATGATCCTGCATTGTATAGTACAGGTGGAATCCTGTGGATAGATGTGTCTTCTATAAATTAGAGGGGGGCCCTATCAGAATTTTGCTATAGGGCACCCAAAATCCTAGTTTTGTTACTGCAGGAGATAATTGTTCCTTCTTTTTTCCGTATGAAATTAATTGTTCCGTCTGAGATGAGATCCTCATTGGTGTTATGCCTTGCTGGTGACAGCTGAGGAATGAAATGAAGGACTAGTTTGTATCCTGCTTGTTAGCTATC
The DNA here is from genome assembly GCF_055691185.1 of Crinia signifera. Lineage (NCBI taxonomy): Eukaryota > Metazoa > Chordata > Amphibia > Anura > Myobatrachidae > Crinia > Crinia signifera. The sequence continues at coordinate 27,803,733 of NC_139217.1, read as the reverse complement.
ACCCCTCCTGATGTACTAACGGGGGTAAAGTTCTTACGGCGACTGCCAGATGGCTGTGCCAATGTAACCTACTGATGGAACCATTACTTTATGTACATTGTGCGACAGCGCCAGCCGGGCAGCCTAACGCCAAAATCTCCTTCACACGCCACAAGCATTAGATCCTACTGTACATGCCAGTTGTACTGTATACCCTTCAATACATGCACACTGTAGTAGGGTGGATATCAGCTTGTTGTTCCACATAAGGGCCCTTATTCTGGTTGGTGCGGTAATATCCGCTTGCGTTCGTGCCGCCGATGTTTTGTGTCTGCACATGTGCAGATGCGTCTCTGCGCATGTGCGAGTGGGGCGTACGGCCAAATCCTGCATGAAATGTGAACACTCCGAACAGGGGGAGGAGAGGGGCGTGAAGGGCTATTTGGGCTCATTACCATATGCATAAGCCCCGCGTTTCATGGGCGTTCCCATGCAAACGCTGGGCGTACGTATGGTAATGCGGCCGTGACGCACGTGTAGGGGGCGGACATATGACATTGCCGGATGTCAGCTGCCCGCCCAGATCCCTGCTTTTGCACGGAAAAATGTCCGTGTGGTCTGAGGTTGCGGGAGCTGGTGGACCCCTCGGTCCTGCATTCGATGGTCTGCGACCATAGAATGATGGGGGAGGTTCCCTGAGATGGAGGAGGCGTATTCCATGAAAAATACACGTGCGGTCCGTTCGGCCAGCTTCTTACCGCATACGGACGGAGTTGGCGATCCGTATGGAAGGCGGGGTTTCGCACGCACGGTCCTGGCCGCATATCCGGATCCGGCCGCACCGATCAGAATAAGGCCCAAAGAGTGGAGGCATAGAACCCATTGAAGGGATTTCCCCTTTAAAGAGCAAAATAGTGGACTTGATTAATGCTCTCATTTTGCCATTGCATATTACATTTCCTGAAGACCCGTGTCCTTCGCTAACGTATCATTAATCTTTAAGCCTGGTATATTAAAATAGAATGATGCTGAATTGCGCACGTGTCTAAATGAAATGTCTCACTTCTCAATGTATTTAAAAATGTCTGGATTGCATTAAAATAAAAAAAGGAACTATTGCTTTTTATTTTTAGACTGGTCTAAACGAGGGAAGAATAATCAGCGCCATTCACTGAACATTTCCCTTTCGCTAGACGATTTGAAAGTCTAAGAATGAGATGTTTGAGCTTTGAGACTTCCATTAAATCCCCCTTTCAGCAGAACAATGCCATTTCTAAGTGACAGAAAAAGAACTACAGTAGGTTAAGGCAAACAATACAATCATGTAGGCCGCAGTGCTCTGGTTAATGAGTCCATTATAGCACAGATGTAAATGACAATGATTTTGCGAACCCTGCCGGCTGTTTTACCTTTAAAGAACGACAGTACAATCATATCCCTTTGTATTGATGAATAACTTAATAAATACTGCATGAGACACAGCGTCATCCGTTTGTCCTTTCTGAAAGACATTCCGCTAGGAAAAGAATGGATTTGTCTGTCTCGCCTCAAAACTTAACATGGTAACATGCCAATATGTGTTTAGTATGGATATGGGTGCTGGTACTTGGTGGCCAACTCCTCTGGGAGAGATGTGCAAAATATCCACTAAAAATGCCAGCGTCGCTAACATGTGTTATATAATTTCAAATGAAAAATGATGTTTAAAAAAATATTTGATTTCTTATATAAGTTAGACAATACAGGTCATTATAATAAATAAAAATGTTTGCTTGCCAATTCTCACACCTATTTTGCCAAATTCACTTGGCACTCGGAGGGTTAATGCATGAACAAAACCGATAGCAAATGAGGGACATATATATATATAACATTATACTCTTAGGCCTTTGGAAGACTTGCCAAGACTTGTCAGGAAGGGGTTAGGATTAGAGGTGCGCGGGCTCTGATTTCCCAGATCCGAGCCCGCACGAACGTCACTAATCCGAACCCGGATCCGAGCACCTTTCAGAGCTTCCCGCCTGACTCGGATCAGGGCGCGCGGGCAAAACGTCATTGCCCGGTGCCGGATTCTCGCGAGATCCGGACCGCTATATAACGAGCGAGCATCCGGCGCCATTTTTCACTCGTGATTTGAGCTGGTTAGAGAGAGTAGGATAGTCTGTGTGCGGAGCTTTGTTAGTTTAGGTAGGTTAGGATCTGTTTTTTTTTTGCTGCCAGGGTAACTGCCAGTGCCTACTAGTGCCACTGTCTGCTCTCTGGTAGTGTGTGTCTGCACTGCCAGGGGCTGGCTGCCAGCCCATCATCAGCAGTCCTTCTACCTGGCCACTTCAATCATACTTGTATATGTCTGACTGTAGTGGGCATTATGTTGTAAAACTTATTTAACCATTTTTTCACTTGTATCCACTTGGATCCACTTGTATCCACTTGGAACCACTTGGAACCACTTGGATCCCACCTACTTGCCCCCCAAAGGCTTAATCCGACCCTGAACCCAGCTCATTCTCTGGCTGATGAACCACTACATACATAACAGTGGGCAGCAATGGCAGATCCCCACCTATGTTCTCCACCCCTTCCCATCTCCTGCAGTGTGGGGAGACAAGATGAGGGTATGTGAAGATGCATCGTATATTGGAAGTGCGGTGAACATGCTTTTATCCCCAGTGTCACGGACCCACCGGTCGCCTGCTCCGATACGTCAATCTGAGCAGCTCCGGCCGTGACTGGGGTTCACTTTGGACTCTCGGTTCCTTTACTTGAGGTACACTGCCACCAGCCAAAACCTGATTTTAGCACTTGAAACTGCGCAAGGGGCGGCTTGGCTCCCACCTGACCACAGAATACAATATACAAATGGTAACACGCTGGAGCGTTCTCTTCTGAGGCTAATGAGTCTTAAGAACACAGAACCAGGACTGAGAATATGTATTATTTATTCCTAGAAATACTACAGAGCTTTAAAAAAATGGTTACAAGATATTACAATGATTTTAAAAGTACACACAAGATTAAATGCAATTTCAGAAATAAAATAAAAGGGAAAAATGACAGAACCGTATCTTACACTTAAGTACCAATCCTGACGTGGGGGGGTTCTCCACAAGAAATCTCTGGTCTCTTACAGCCTGTTTGCTACACCCCCAGGTAGTGACAACCGGGTATTCAAAGGTACAGAGGTTATATCTGCAGCCTCCCTCATCCCTCCCACCCTTGGGATTTTTTTTTAACCATTCCCTTGCTGAGCCTATGGAAGGTCCCTAGATATAGGATCTTTCCCATAAAGAATTTGTCCCTACTTTGAAGAAGATTTTATACATTCCTCAACTGATAAGAGGAAATTTAGTGGAGGGCCAGAGCAACTTTGGCCTGTTGGCTGGACACTATTGCTCTCCCCCCCAATCTGGTTTATGAGGGGTCTCAGATCTTATCTTACATCCTAACTCCAGAGGAGTCCACAGATGTCAAACAGAGGGAATACAGGCCTCAAACTCAAACCAGGGTCACCTACAGTTTACCCACATAATAAAAGACATGTCCTGATTCCAATACTCACAGGAGATATAACTTTACAACAATATCAGACATACATTGATCGAACAGATAATCATAACAGGAGGCATACGTTAATTTGATCGATCACCTGATCTGATCGTTACACCCAGTATTAGCAAGTGTTACATTATTTACTTGTCAACGTGTGCAGGGTCCTATATAGATGTGAAGGTACAATATACTGTCGCCCTCTGGGTTACTGGCTATTTTGTCACCGCGCTCCAGGCTGCGGTAACTATGGCAACATTTGAAATCATCAAGATTTTCAGAGATATTTGTATTCGAGTCCCATTTATGAATGAGCGCCTTTATCCCATTGTATGCCAGTCTTTCTCCCCTGGCCCGGGGAAGTATTGTATATCTCCTTCACATCCAGTCTAGCCAACACTTTCTTTAATTATCCTTATATCACATATACTTCTCTGGGGATTCAATTGTGAAAACCCCTCTAGAGATCTGCTTCATATATTGCTGCAGAAATGATTTGGATGGTTCACATTAGTCATTTCCATCCTATATACTGACGGTTACTGTACTAATCTACAAATCCTCTGTATACATAGTCTATTCACATGCATTGCAGCTCTGGATAAATAAATATTTCAATTGTTATGTGACTCAATAGATACATTTGGATAGATTTAAATACCTTTGATCCATTACCTATTCCGCTAATATTACTTATATGCATTATATGTTTTAAGATATTACCTTGATCTCGGTTATAGCTTTTTTCCATAGCTATAAAGCACTTTGTTTTCCACAGTGGCAGATCCCACCTGTACTTGAATAGAGAATGTGAACTTTGGAATGACCAGACTAATCTATAGTAAGTCAGGACGTTAGATGAGTGCAGAGCTAAACAGACAGTTAGCCAACCACAGGAGTAGCAGGTTCCCAAAGCCCGATAATAAACTTGATCACCACGATATATAGTATGCAAGGCAAGTCACGTCTAGCAAATCAGTGGTGGACTTTACCAAAGGCTACAGTTCCCTCAGTAAAATTCACCACCGGCAGTGAGCAGTAGGAGTCAGTGTGCAGTGATTTCCCAGATTCGCATTGGAAGCACTCTCTTCTAGACTGCAATCAAGCACATTTGAAAATAAGCTTAAATGCTGTAGTTCTTTATTGTAGAATAAGCTATTTTTTATGGTCGCCTCAGCCGCCCTCCATCCTGACTCACTTGCCTCAGACGCTTTTGGGGTAAGGACATATGTAATTGGGACTACTGGGGACATGATATGTACAGTAACTGGCAATACTAGGGACATCTGTAGCTGGCACTAATTGGGGCATGATGTGTACCTGGCACTACTGGGGACATAAGTAATTGGGGCTATTGGGGACATGATATGTAATTGGCACTACTGGGGACATTATATGTAACTGGCACTACTGTGGAAATGCTATGTAACTGGCACTACTGGGAACACAATATGTAACTGGCACTACTGGGGACATGATATGTAACTGGCACTACTGGGGACATGCTATGTAACTGGCACTACTGGGGACATCATATGTATCTGGCACTACTAGGGACATCTGTAACTGGCACTACTGGGGACATGCTATGTAACTGGCACTACTGGGGACATCATATGTATCTGGCACTTCTAGGGACATCTGTAACTGGCACTACTGGGGACATGCTATGTAACTGGCACTACTGGGGACATGCTATGTAACTGGCACTACTGGGGACAAGCTATGTAACTGGAACTACTAGGGACATGCTATGTAACTGGCACTACTGGGGACATGATATATAACTGGCACTACTGGTGACATGCTATGTAACTGGCACTACTAGGGACATGATATGTTACTGGCACTACTGGGACATCTGTAACTGGCACTACTGGGGACATGCTATGTAACTGGCACTACTGGGTACATGACATGCTACTGGCATCACTGGGGAAATACTATATAGCTGGTACTGCTGGGGACATGTTCTGTAACTGGAACTACTGGGGACATCTGTAACTGGCACTACTGGGAACATGAAAAGAAACTGGTACTACTGGGGACATGATATGATCTGTAACTGGCACAACTGGGGACATGATATGATCTGTAACTGGCCACTACTGGGGACATGATATGATATGTAACTGGCACTACTGGGAACACAATATGTAACTGGCACCACTGGGGACATGATATGTAACTAGCACTACTGGGGACATTATATGTAACTGGCACTACTGTGGAAATTCTATGTAACTGGCACTACTGGGAACACAATATGTAACTGGCACTACTGGGGACATGATATGTAACTGGCACTACTGGGGACATGCCATGTAACTGGCACTACTGGGGACATCATATGTATCTGGCACTACTAGGGACATCTGTAACTGGCACTACTGGGGACATGCTATGTAACTGGCACTACTGGGGACATCATATGTATCTGGCACTACTAGGGACATCTGTAACTGGCACTACTGGGGACATGCTATGTAACTGGCACTACTGGGGACATGCTATGAAACTGGCACTACTGGGGACAGGCTATGTAACTGGAACTACTAGGGACATGCTATGTAACTGGCACTACTGGGGACATGATATATAACTGGCACTACTGGGGACATGATATGTAACTGGCACTACTGGGGGCATGATATGTATCTGGCACTACTAGGGAAATGATATGTTACTGGCACTACTGGGACATCTGTAACTGGCACTACTGGGGACATGCTATGTAACTGGCACTACTGGGTACATGACATGCTACTGGCATCACTGGGGAAATACTATATAGCTGGTACTGCTGGGGACATGTTCTGTAACTGGAACTACTGGGGACATCTGTAACTGGCACTACTGGGAACATGAAAATAAACTGGTACTACTGGGGACATCTGTAACTGGCACAACTGGAGACATGATATGATCTGTAACTGGCCACTACTGGGGACATGATATGATATGTAACTGGCACTACTGGGAACACAATATGTAACTGGCACCACTGGGGACATGATATGTAACTAGCACTACTGGGGACATTTTATATAACTGGCACTACTGTGGAAATGCTATGTAACTGGCACTACTGGGAACACAATATGTAACTGGCACCACTGGGGACATGCTATGTAACTGGCACTACTGGGGACATGCTATGTAACTGGCACTACTAGGGACAAGCAATGTAACTGGAACTACTAGGGACATGCTATGTAACTGGCACTACTAGGGACATGATAAATAACTGGCACTAGTGGGGACATGCTATGTAACTGGCACTACTGGGGACATGATATGTATCTGGCACTACTAGGGACATCTGTAACTGGCACTACTGGGGACATGATATGTTACTGGCACTACTGGGACATCTGTAACTGGCACTACTGGGAACATGCTATGTAACTGGCACTACTGGGTACATGATATGCTACTGGCATCACTGGGGAATTACTATATAGCTGGTACTGCTGGGGACATGTTCTGTAACTGGAACTACTGGGGACATCTGTAACTGGCACTACTGGGAACATGAAAATAAACTGGTACTACTGGGGACATCTGTAACTGGCACAACTGGAGACATGATATGATCTGTAACTGGCCACTACTGGGGACATGATATGATATGTAACTGGCACTACTGGGGCCATGATATGTAACTGGCTCTACTGGGGACATGGTATGTAACTGCCACCACTGGGTATATCTGTAACTGCCACTACTGGGGACAACTGCTAATCTTATTGGGTTACCTTGGTCTGAATTGGACTTCCCAAATTGGAGACCTATCTTTCCACTTGCTACAACTTGGGCCACCAGCTGAAACAACTTTTTGGGATACCACCACCTGCCTATTGAGGATTTGAATTTCGCACAACTGGTGAGGACTACCCTAAACCAATTGGGGTTTACAGCTATCCTCCAGCGTGATTACGATCCAGCAAGGTTTATGGTCCCTCCAAATATACAGCGATAGGACAGACCCACTAAAAAGGAAAAGTAAACACGTGCAAACGTGTTCCAATAAAGGACTTCAAACGGGACTTCAGACCAATAAGTATTAAACCCACCATTCTTTTAACCAATTGCTTTTATATTTACTGTACTGCATTAAATTACAATAAGTTGTTCCACCCCATATATATGTTTTTTATACCATTAAGGGGGAAATTTACCAAAATGGATTCGTAAAAAATAGGTGTATTCGTAGGCAGAAATACACCTATTTTTTACACATTTGTATTTTCGGGATTTACAATCCCGAAAATATAACAATTCGTATTCCTAATGATGGGACATTCGTATTTGTATTTACAAATACGAATGTCTACACCATCGATAGAATACGACAGAAATCCCCATTCAAAAGAATGGTGGTTCCTGATGTACTAAGCAGTCATATTGATAATACGGCTGCTAATTGGTGTAAAACAGGCACCAAAATACGACAGTAAAATACACCTTGCTTTCCCTGTCGTATTTGGTATCAGTCAGATCCGTGCAGGCTTCAGTGTAAAAAAATAGAAAAATTAAATAAATTTAAAAAAAAAACGGCGTGGGGTCCCCCCCACAGCTGTAACTAGCACCAGGCTCAAAGAGCCGGGGCCGGTAATTAAAAATCAGGGAACCTGACAAATAGGGGTTCCCCGATTTTTAACAACCAGCCCCAGGCTCCAGGTCCGGGGCTGGTTCCCAAAATACGGGGGACAAAATGAGTAGGGGTCCCCCGTATTTTAAGAACCAGCCCCAGGCCAAACCAGCCAGCAGAGTAATGTCACAGCCGGGGGACACTTATTATATAAGGTCCCGCGGCCAAAACATTAACCCCCTGACCGGTCAGCCTGTCCAGGGGCCCTGGGGGAGTGGGGACCCCCCCAATAAAGGGGTCCCCCCCCTCCAGGACTTAGGTATTGTCTAATACTGGGTAACTATGAGTCCCAGCAAGCCTCCCCCGCAAGCTGGGAGTTGGAGAACTACAAGTCCCAGCCTGCGGGTCACGCTGTTTTGTTTTTAAATTTATTTAATTTTCTATTTTTTTTACACCTTGCAGCCTGCACGGATCTGACTGTTCCATGCAGACTGCCTACACTAATTCGTATTAAATACGAATGGTTACACCATCGGAGGGTTACAAAGCAGTCGTATCTGACTGCTTTGTACATTCCCCTCCGGAACACGACTTTGCATACGACTGAAACAGTCGTATGCAGTCGTAGGGGAAATACTAATACGAAAAACTAGGTTTTTCATTTTGGTAAATTTCCCCCTAAGTGTTTATCTGATTGCATACTACCTAATAAATATCACATATTGCTTTTTTACGCAAAATAACCAATTGATCCAATTCATTTAGCGCTCCACCTTGTTTTTTATTGTTAATTGTATAATTTTTAGGGGTTTGACGTACCCTAGTAGGAACAGCTTGACCAACCACCCTATTAGGCACCCGCTAACTTTTAACTAGTAACTGAGGGGGGGGCGGGAAGCGCTGCTGCATTTAAAATGACTGGCTGAATGCTGATTGGCTGAATTCAGCCAATCAGAATCCGGCCAGTCTTTTCAAATTCAACAGCGCTTCCCGCCCCCGCCGACAAATAGTGCTTCGCCGCTTCGGGCTCCTAGCTACCGCCACCGCCGCCCTGATCCCCTTCCCCAGCGAGGATGGTCGGATCCCCGCCACCCGGCCACCATCTTTCCCATTAGCGCTATTTGCCGGTGGGGCGGGAAGCGCTGTTGCATTTGAAAAGACTGGCCGAACGCTGATTGGCTGAATTCAGCCAATCAGCGTCTGGCCAGTCTTTTCAAATGCAACAGCGCTTCCCGCCCCGCCAGTTAATAGCGCTTTGCCACTTCAGGGCAGGCTCCTAGCTACCGCCGCTGCCCTGATCCCGCTGCCCGGATCCCCCAGCGAAGATGATCGGATCCCCGGCCGCCGGAAGCTGACTGGCTGCCGCACGGAGCCAGAGAGGTGAGGGTTGGGGAGGTGACTGTGGGCTCCTGGGCAAACTAATTTGGGGGGGGGTCCAGTGAACTAGGTTGCCCAGGGGCCCTTCCTAATGTTAAGACAGCCCTGACGGACACGCACACACACACACACACACGCACACAGACTCTTCAACTTATTATATAGATATATAAGATATATATATATATATATATATATATATGATATTTGTATCTTGTGAGTAATTAAGATGCTTTTTCAGAAAAGAAGAAAAAAAGATGCTCAGCCGTAGATGATTCTCGTGTGACCTGACGCACCAAGAGGGGCTATTTGTATGACTACAGCCAATGTGTATGAGGACACATCTGTCGTACAAATATATTTAAGTGCGAAACAATCTTACAATGACTAGTAACAAGGACAGCTAGGATGCATAACACGTCCCCTCGCAGGGCTCAATGCACTCACCACGCTTTGGGCTGGCGTGGATCGTGCGGGTTTGAAAAGGAGGCATTTGCCAGTATGTAACATGGAACACTGGCAAATGCCTCCTTTATTGTGCATGAGATGCACCCGCACCCCCCTTTGTGCAAGAGACGCACCTGCTACCGAACCCCCTAACCCCGTCTCCTTGATGCGGACACGGGCAGGTTTGCTGTACCCTGCCGCAAGAATTACTGGGACACACCAGCATCTGAGTCTCTCGTGTTTCTCAGGCAGATGGAGTGCCTCCCCGCCAGCGCCACTTTTTTCTATATTTTTCTGTTCTTTTCAATCATATTTTTGTTGTTACTCTTAATATTACTCTTATATGATACATTATAATGTACCATGTAAGAGTAATATAGTTTAAAAATAAACTTTTTTATTTTCTGGTAACAACAAAAATATGCGCACAGCGTCTATTTTCGTATGAAAATGAGGTCCCGCGCCCTCATTTGCATACGCCACGCCCCCTTTTCAGACGCGTGTCCCTATTTCATCACGACAGAAGTTGGGAGGTATGGACTAGGGAGTCTTCCTATTTTGACAGTCCTGGGCCCCACAATTTCTGATGGCAGCCCTGCGCACCACCCTACCTCTGGCCCTGTGTATCAGTTATTGGTAGTAGATACAGATGAGCTACATTGTTGCAATGGCGTTTCATGAGGTCACCTTCTATTCCTGCTGTTTGGTCATTATTGTATGACATCATACACTGTAATTTGTGCTAAGTCATCAAAATCACCTTTAGTGGGGAGGGGGACCAGATGTTGCGTTCTCACGAAGCCCTTGTCTTTCTCTCTCCTCCAGAAACTTCCGCTGAGTTGTGTAATTGCTCATATTCCGGTGGGAACACGATCTCGGAACTATCACGCATCTGTGAACCCCATGGATGTAGAAATAGAAAAGTTCCAAAAGTCTAAGCAATCACACTAGCATTCACATGCCAAGACTGACCTACAGCCATTGCAAGAATGATAAATTCAACAGGGATAGCCCCTAGAAGCCAAATCAGAGCAAGAGGACAGGGCTAGGTCATCATGCATCCAACCACAAGGCTAGACCCAGGGCCGTAACTAGGGGGGGGCGGGCAGCGGGGGTCCGGGGACTGGTGGGTTAACTCCGGCTCCTACTAGCGCTGCCGGGCGGTGGGTGGGAAGCAGGTTTTGAATTCAGCCAATCAGCGTCCGGCAAGTCTTTTCAAAGTCATCGGCGCTTCCTGCCGCCAGGCAGATAGCGCTAGGAGATGGAGTGAGAGAAGGCTGCCACTTTACCAGTCCCTGGACCCCTGGACGATGCCTACCCCTGCTGGCTGCACACAGGTATGTTGGCAGCGGGGGTCCAGGGACTGGTGTAGCGGCAGCTTTCACATACACAGCCGCTCGCTATCTGTCTGGCGGCGGGAAGCGCTGATGATTTTGAAAAGACTTGCCGGACGCTGATTGGTTGAATTCAGCCAATCAGCGTCCGGCAAGTCTTTTCAAAATCTGCTTCCCGCCCGGCAGCGCTAGGAGCCGGAGTTAACCTTCTCCAGGCCCTGACCCCCGCTGCCTGTCCCCAAGGCAGTAATTTGGTGTTTTTTTTTGTTTTGTTTTTTGGGGGGGGGAGACCAAGTGACTGCCGACCCGGGCGCCGAAACACCTAGTTTCGGCCCTGCTAGACCAACCAGTTTCCAATCCTTTATTCCTATTCAAGAGTCACGCGCTGAAAATATCCAGGCATCTCATCCGCAGGAGAATTCTTATGTAACTTGATAGTTATAGAATAATGTTTAGAATGATTATGATAGATTTTGCTATGGATTATGGGGATCTTGCTGGCAATCAGTTACTAGTTGTAGCGGATTACTCTGATTGGTCACCTACAGATGCTGCTTGGCCAAACCAGACAGTCTCCTCCTAAAAATATGATTGTTCTTTTTAAGGTATCCGGTTGATAGGTGAGCAGTGTCTAGGTCAATAGGTCAACAACATACAGTATGGTCGACATTGGCCAGTTCGACATAGACAAAGGATCAACACTGCAATCAATGGTCACCACCTGAAAAGGCCGACATGAGTTATTTGAATTTTTTTCTTTTGCCTTTTCACATGTTACCATCCAGGTGGACAACAAAGCCCACAAGAAAGTAAGCAGCGCTAGATTCAAATGAATAGTGTGATTGGATTATCTTTGCAATAACATTTATTAAAATACTTTTATATTAACAACAACTGTGCACACAGTGTTATGTAATAAAAAAAAAATCATAAAACAATTGCACTTAATATAAACTCCCTCTGGACATTAGTAACGACTGTTCCTATGATACTCCTTGGACCATCGATTAGCGGTAATTGAGCTGGGAGTCTGCAAGAGAAGTGTTACCAACAATCGGCAGAGGAGTTCATATCCAGCTGATCATACCCTCATATGCTGTGGTACAATCATCCTGATGTGATGGAAATAGTACCAGTACCACTTGGAGGTCTGTACACTGGTAAGCAAAGTCCTCAATCGGCAGGTGTGAATTGACAAGGTGCAGATCTCTAGTTAGTAGGTTGTGGTGAAGGCGGCTGGCAGTGGCGTAACTATAAATTTTGCTCCCCCCCTGCCAAAAAGTGTGTGGCGCCCCACCCCCACCCCCCCAACAGGCTCCTCTCCAGCGTGTGTCCCCAGCATGTGACGTGATGATGTCACATGCATAACGACACTGCTGCTTCCCTTGGCTCCGACACATCCCAGGCCGCCCTAGCACGCCCATCCGCCCGCCCATCCGCCCGCCCATCCTATACACAGTAGTCAATAGCCGGCTCTGTGTACAGTCAATTGAATCAGTGGGGGAATTTGTCATCTCTGCCATGGCCGCACCCGCGCTGCAGCTGACTCGCGTCCAGTGAACAGTCAGTGGGCCGCGGCAGGCAGCAGCCTGTCAGTGCGTCGAGTCGGTGCCGGCGCCCACACAGACCCTGCTGCTGCTTGCTCCCCCAAGTGGCTGCTGGGGCTGCCTTACAGTAGTTACGCCACTGGCGGCTGGGTCATGGGCTGGTTCGACTGTACAAGCCACAATGGAGGAGTGAAGAGGTGCAGATGGAGGGGTCCCTGATGTGAGCGTACTACACAATCAGCGTTATCAAAGCTTGATAACGCCATTTACATGCCTTCGCTAATATTAGCTAATATATGTGTAATAATGACGCACATGTAGGCCGCAAGCGGAAGGGCAAATAAGTTGTGCATGATTCTGCATTAGATGTAGTTGGGTATGCACGGAGCATACACAGTCAAGGTCGACTGTGTTTATGGTCCACAGGTGCGAAAGGTCAACATGTTGAAAAGGGCCACATGCCTACTGTTGACACACACATGGTCGACACTTTTTAAAATATTTTGACTTTTTTAAAACTTTTGCTCCATTTGCCATCCGCGTGGTCTACGATTGGGAATAGTAACCTGTTACGCATGTAGCGGAAGCAGGACGAGACACCTTACCCAAAGTGTTGCGAGTGAAGCTGGCCTGCAAAAGTCTACATATCCCCTAATCGTGAAATGGGCAAACTTTGTTAAATGAAAAAAAAAAGAGTTGACCGTTTTTTGTGCTAAACATTTCGGGACTTGTTTCCTAGCACGGCGCCCGTCGGGTCCCTTCGCATACCTTAACTTAAGGTATGCGATGGGACCCGACTGACCCGATTTTCGGGCTTTAAAGACATTTTAGCGCACTTTGAAAATTGGTCGCATCGCATGCCATTATAATGGCATGCGATGCAACCGACGCGACCGACCCGATTTTTACATTGGACCCAATGTAAAAATGCCCCCCAGACCCGATTTTTTATTGTAAACTCACACTGATGGCTAATTATGTAAAATGCCCCATTGTTAACGCAACGCCACGATCAACATCACCCGAAGCGTGGCGAGCGCAGCGAGCCAGCGAGGGGCGGCGGTACGCGTCCTCCGACCTTTTCATACCCCCACTATCCACGTTGGCGTGGAGTTGTTATTATATAATGTGGCAAGTGCAGCGAGCCACCGAGACGAAGCGTGGCGAGCGCAGCGAGCCCCGCGAGGGGACGCGTAATACGTCTGAAGTAATGCGCGTCCCCTCGTGGGGGGTCGCTGCGCTCGACACACTATATAAAATCAACTCCACGTCGACGTGGATAGTGGGGGTATGAAAAGGTCAGAGGACGCGTACCACCGCCCCTAGCGGGCTCACTGCGCTCGCCACGCTTCAGGTTGACATTGATTGTGGCGTGGCGTTAACAATGGGGGGCATACAATGAAAAATGGGGTCTGGGGGGCATTTAACATTGGGGCCAATGTAAAATCGGGTCTCAGGGACCATTTAACATTGGTTCCAATGTAAAAATCGGGTCGGTCGGGTCTTTTGGTTGCATGCGATGCGATCGACCCGATTTTTGCGACCCGATTTCATACAATTAAAATCGGTGGCGCCGTGCTAGGAAACAAGTACCAACATTTCCATTTGCCAAACTATGGTCAAGCGGGTTGACCATATTTTCTGTAGATCTATTATATAAGACACCCCCAATTCCCACAACATACATCCTCAAAAGTGGCTTGTGTTCATCAGTCTCGCCCCCAGATCTCCCGCAGTTGGTGAGGAATTGAGCCCCGTGGTACTTTAGCCAGTAAATCACCGTTACTGATACATTTGCTCTGAACGTCAGATTCACCTGCATTTAGAATATTGTTGGGTATTGATCAAAACATGTTGCTTATAAATAAAACATAAAATACTGGCTGATACGGACGGAAGGATTATAAATAGAGTTTTTCATCTCTGACTTTGCATACATAATACATACAGTAGATGCGTAATGCACTGTTCCCTGCCAGGATAGGATATATGGTAATCGCAGTTGCCTACGGTGATTGCTTCCCCATGTAATCTCACTATTTGAATAATAAATGACGGCTATTATAATGCATTTCACATGTTTTCAGTTATAGGCGTTGTTATATTTTTTGTTTTGTTTATACATTGAGCTATTTTTCTATTGTACAGAAAAATTAGAATAAAAAACAACAAAAGGTCTTGGAGATGACAGGAACCATTATTTCTTACAGGAATCATTTCATTAACACAAATTTACTCGCTAACAGATATTGGCCCTTATTCAGATCTGATCGCAGTACAAATTTGTTCTAAAAATGGGAAAATCCATGTGCACTGCAGGTGGGGCAGATGTAACATGTGCAGAGAGAGTTAGATTTGTGTGAGTTATTTTATTTCTGTGCAGGGTAAATACTGGCAGCATTATTTTTACACTGCAATTTAGATTTTAATTTCAACACCCCACCCAAATGTAACTCTCTCTGCACATGGGATACGGTCGTATTGTCGACTCGACTTAGGTCAACAGTCATTAGGTCGACACCATAGGCGAATCTAGGGGGTGGTCCGGGGGTGCACAGGACCAGCAATTAGTAGCTGAGGGATGGGGCTTTCCAACGAGCCCAGCCCCGTGTCTCTAGCCCCCTGGGAACCGGAGATACTGCCAGGCAAAGCTGGAACGTTTTCCCTATAGGATAACATGGGACCCGCTAATTCCAACCCCCACCCAGTTCAACGGCTGCCAGTTCCCCCTTCGGCATCACTGAAGCTCGAGGTTGATCTCAGTCAAACCCAGATCGCTGGGCCTTTAATCTGATACCAGGCTGGATCCATATGGTTTAATTGGTTCCAGGAATATTGAGGTTAAACCATTTTTTTTTTCATTTCTTAAATGTAATTTCATGACTGTTTATGTTCTTTGAGGGCAGATTTCATGGGACCAAAATCATTCAAAGCCAACTCAAAAGTTCTTCAATATGATACTGGTCTCATGTAAATGGGTCAGATGGTTCCGAAGATATAGCTGGTTGGTTAAAGGGGGTAGGGAGAGGGGAGTGGTTGTCTCTCCCCCTCACACCAGAAAATGCAGGGACTAGGCTGGTGTATAAGGGGCCAGCTTGGGAATGTCCCTGCATGATCCTGGGACCATATTCCCGGGTAAATCCCTGCATTTTCTGTTATGAAAGGGGTATTATTTCAAATAGCCGTGAACTGCAGTGCTCTGAATACAGCCGGGCAGCCCCCTGCTCTCTGCCCAGCTGTCAATGACTGTCACCCCAGCAGCTTCCGCTCCAATTCTTCTCCCCGCTTTCACCTCAGCCCGCCCCCCCCCTTTAATCATGTGGTGCCGGCGCCCGGCGTGCTCCCCCAACGTCACGCACAACAACAGCGCGCACAATATTTTAAATGTCCACTCGCCTAGAGGGGACACTAGGAGGGGAGTGGGAGCGTGCTCTGTGCTGCGCTCTGCTCCTCTCCCCATAGAAGCAGCTGCACCGCTCTCCATCTCTCCCAGCAGCGAAGGCTCGTATAAAAATTTACAGCAAGTGGCACTTTTGGGGGCATTGCTTAAGGGATGCTACAAGTGACGGTATGTGGGGGCATTAAGCATAATGTGTGGCTTTATGTGTAAGGGGCATTACGGTGTGCAGCATCATGTGTAAGGGGCATTATGTGTGCAGCATCATGTGTAATGGGTACTATGGTGTGCGGCATCATGTGTAATGGGTACTATGGTGTGCGGCATCATGTGTAAGGGGCATTATGTGTGCAGCATCATGTGTAAGGGACATTATGTGTGCAGCATCATGTGTAAGGGAGATTATGTGTGCAGCATCATGTGTAATGGGCATTATGTGTGCAGCATCATGTGTAATGGGTACTATGGTGTGTGGCATCATGTGTAATGGGTACTATGGTGCGCGGCATCATGTGTAATGGGTACTATGGTGTGCTGCATCATGTGTAATGGGTACTATGGTGTGCGGCATCATGTGTAATGGGTACTTTTTTTTAATATAGGGTAGTGATCTATAATTAGCCACAAAGATGTGATCTGTGCCGCGTAACAAATGCAAAATGTGACATAAATGTATTATACTGTAGGTACATCCCCTGCGTGTCTGCTTTTGAAAAAGATGTGGAGGAGATACTGTATTTCTTGATTTTCCTTAGGATAAGATATACTTAAGGTGCGTACACACGGTGAGATTTTGGCTATGTAGGATTTTGACTATGCAATCTCCCTTGATTTACCTGCGGCCCATAACTTTACAACATTGACTATATTTAGTCTTGTGATTGTGGGTATCCCACGAGGCCATGCTCATTTTCCCCAAGGCCACGCCCATTCGTGGGAGTCCCGCCCTCCTGATGTTGAAAGGTATGCAGTTCCTGTAATTTTTCAACACAGCCTGTAACATCGCAGTTAGGAGCCAAATGACAGGTACTTTATCTCTCTCCACTTAATCACTTTTCAAGCCCTAAAGGCCTTGTAAAATGGGAAACAGCATAGTTGGCGGTGTCGCTGCTTACGGTGTGGAGCCTAGTAAGCTGGCACTTGTACTTGACATACAATATTCCTGGAATGGTACCTCAGTGGTCTTGTGTAGAACCACATATACAAAGTCCAAAAGAAAAAGATGGCACTCACCACGGGTTCTAATTAAATGACTACTTCTTTATTCCTCAGATAAAACAAGGGTGTTACATACTTTTAAGCACCAGATCTCATATGGTCAGGTCGACATTTTGGCCACATACTGTAAACGTGACCTTAATCTTGACCACGTCACAGAACAAACACTTTCCCTTTACTTGAGGGCTATCCTGCAGTATAAACCTATCCAGACACTCCCTGACCCATCACACAAACTGTGAACCATTACACAGTGCCGCCGGGCTCTCAGAGCCGGATATCAACTTCCAGTATTGTGCGTAACATAAATGCGTACCACCGCAACCTGTGTTATAAATGCAGGAATGTCCTAGTCCGCAATTCTGGGAACAGACACCTCCTCCTCCATAGGACTCACTCGGCAGTTGCAAGCAAAACAGCAGCTTCTGGGCCAGTCGCCACCGTCATGCGCCTGCCTCTAGCGGGTAGACACTAGAGATGGCTAGTGAATCGATGCCTCTACTCAGTGGGCGGTATTCAATGAGGCTGATTCGCCATGTTTGTATTGCGAATTTGTGCTGTTTGGCGAATTTCTGACTAAAACGGTGAATCACCCTATTCAATGACCACATGGCGAATACATTTCAAGGTTTTTTTCACCATGATTCACCGAGTAGCAATCGCTATCTTTTTATGGTGAAGTGGAATGTGAACTTTTAAAATAAAGTGTTTTGTTTTTTACATTTGGTGTCAAAAAATCAGGAATTTTATTCTGAGGAGGGGCATGCTATTTTTATTCATGTGCTGTAAGCACATGAATATATATTTAATTTAAAAAAAATATATATATATATTTTTTTACACAGCAGCCAGCAGGGGGCGCCGGAGCCGAGCCGCTCATTACATATTCATATATTCACTGCACCCGATCGTTACGATCGGGTGTAGTGAATATACGCTCCCCTGCTGGCACCCCTGGGGGGCAGCCTGTGCTGCCTGGCACCCGGGGAGCCCACCTACCCCCCACAAAGTTCTGGGGCAGGCAGAGAGACTACCATCTCATATTCGCCTGCCGGCTCCGGAACGTGGCGAATGTGCAGTGAATCCTAAAAAGGATTCGCTGCACCTCGCAGGTATTCTCATTGAATACCGCCCAGTGACTCGAACCATTAAGCTGAATACATGATTCGAGTTAGTAACTGTGGCAAGAGCCGAGACAGCAGCAGCAGCATTATAGCATAGCAGGCTCAGCCCCTCCTCTCTGAATCGTCAGGCTTAGCAGGAGAAAGGAGAGTGCAGTAACAGCTGAGTCCAAGTTAAGTCTATGCTGGGAGCCGTGCATTGTCTCCCTGTGCCTGCAATTCCACACTACTCATGAGCCCAGCCACTGACTAACTTCCTGTCTGCCGGCACACAGCACACACTGAGGGACAGAGACTCTGTAAGTCCCTGAGTGTGCTGTGAGCCGTGCACTGTCTCCCTGTGCCTGCAATTCCACACTAATCATGAGCCCAGCCACTGACTAACTTCCTGTCTGCCCTGCACTGTCTCCCTGTGCCTGTAATTACATATGAGTAGTGACTCGAGAGCCGAGTCACTGTCTCAACACACTGAGCTGAGCTGAGCCATGCGGCTCAACTCATTCCAATGAATCGTCTTGCCCATGACTAGTAGACACGTGCCTGCTTTTTGGCAGACGCTCCCAGCGTTTCAATGGGCACGCCCACCGCTTGTGCGGGCACGCTCATAAAATGCCGGGAATCCACCCCCACATGCCCAACCCCTGACAATCACGTTACGAGTGCCTTGCAAATAGAAAAATTTGCTGAAGGCTCTCACAGCTTGTTCCAGCACCAGAATAGGTATGAATAAAGGGGCCAATTCTAATCCATTCAGTCCCCGGTGTGTTCGCCCACATGTGCAGGGCTTTTGTGTGAGGCACTGAAGCTGGGGGGGGTGGAAAAGGGGGGGGGGTGGTAGTGGCGGACCATGGGAAGGCCCAGCATGCAGACACTGGGAGTTCCCATGTAAATGCTGCCTTGACCGAGTGTGCGAGGACGGGAGGCTGACGTCACATGCCACCCCACCCCCACCCCCCGTCTTTGTCAGTGTATTTGCCGGGATGGTGGGGTGACCTCTCTGGGATTCGGTAAGCTGCGAGCTTCGCAATTTACAGAGACAACCAGAATGAGGGCCTAGGCCCATTGTTCCCATAAATACACGTGTAAATGTTGGCAGAATTGATGCCATTCTGTTGGAGTTGCAGTTGCTAGAACTTACACATCGTCTGGGTCATTAGCCAGGAGAACATATTATTTATTGACCTTCAGTTAGAGGTGAGTCCCCATTGTGTGCAATTATAATAGATGAATAGGAATCCCTATGTAATCCAGGAGAGCAGACAGGGCTGTACGGCTGAGAGCTGTGAGCAGAGGTCACATTAGCTGCATCACATGTTACCCTCTGCAAATATCAGAGATACAATGATCTCGTATAAACAGACAAGCGCATCAATCAGGAAAACAGACGTTAACATAAAATACAACATTCATACAAAGGGGGAGATTCTCTAAACTAAAAATGCAGCAAAAACCCCATTAGCTGGGTTTTTACTGCATTTTGGGATGCTCTAAGCATCCCCCGCTGGGTTACCGAGGCGGGGGGCATCGCCAGAAAAATCTGGCGATGCCCCCTAGATGCCTATGGGCTTCTAACGCAACAACCTGCCGCCCCGCACCAACCCACCACTGTCCCGCACCGACCCACCACCACCCCGCACCGAACACCACCGCTCCGTACCGACCCCCCCTCACCTGTGTCCGGGCAGCACAGAGCTGTGCTGCCCGGACCTGTGACCTCCTCCCTGCCCTATGATCCTCTTCCAGGTGCAGGGAGGAGGAGAGCCCCCCCGCCGCAGCAGCAGCACAGTGCCAGGTAAGGGAGGGAGGGGGGAGTCGCCGGGTCCCGATGGGACCCGCTGACTCACCGCAAAGGACAGCTCTTAACGCAAGAGCTGTCTTTTGCCATAATTATCGCATATGTTACAGCATATGCAATAATTATGTATGCGGCAGCCGGCGATAGGGGGCGGTAAGAGCATCCCCCCAAAGTAACTATAACACTATGGGGACGATTCAGACCCATTCATTCAGCCCCGTATTCGATGGTGGGGAGTCTGCGCATGTGCATGTGCGTTTCAGACCTAGTCGCTGCGGTCCGAATTCGCTCCCCCGGCCGATGTTGGGTGTTTGTGCATGCGTGATTATGTCCAGGTGCACACCCCCGCCGCGAGCGCCTTTGTCAAATTCTACATTCGCTGGGGCGCTCGTTGTCTGAGTGATAGGCAGGGGGACTTCCGATGGGCCTGCCCAGCATTTCAAGGGGCGTGGCCACAAAATGATAGGCGTGCCCGTAGAAATTCTGGACGGGCCCATCAGAACGCAGGCGTGCCCCTGAGTGCTCGGGACGGGTGGCTGACGTCACATGGACCCGCCCACAATTCAGCAGCAGCCACCTGGAAAGTAAGTACCGTCTTCTCATACCAAATGGTTGAGAGATTCCATAGTGATCGACCATTAAATGATTTTTCCTCTGCGAGGATGCATGCGAGTGGATGTGTAAGAGTACGGGGATTCTGGCGGCTCGGGGGCATAAGTCTGAATAAGGCCCTTTGTGCTTTTTCACCTGTCAACCATTTATACCTGCTGACCATATGTAGTCGACCCTGTGACTACCTAAGCGCAGTAGACATATCACCTGGTCTCCCCCACTTCGTGTGACTTTATCATCTGGACTCCCCCATTTCGTGTGACTTTATCATCTGGACTCCCCCACTTCATGTGTCTTTATCACCTGGACTCCACCACTTCCTGTGACTTTATCATCTGGACTCCACCACTTCGTGTGTCTTTATCATCTGGACTCCCCCACTTCCTGTGACTTTATCATCTGGACTCCCCCACTTCCTGTGACTTTATCATCTGGACTCCACCACTTCATGTGACTTTATCATCTGGACTCCCCCACTTCGTGTGACTTTATCATCTGGACTCCCCCACTTCGTGTGTCTTTATCATCTGGACTCCCCCACTTCCTGTGACTTTATCACCTGGACACCCCCACTTCCTGTGACTTTATCATCTGGACTCCCCCACTTCCTGTGACTTTATCATCTGGACTCCCCCACTTCCTGTGACTTTATCATCTGGACTCCACCACTTCATGTGACTTTATCATCTGGACTCCCCCACTTCGTGTGACTTTATCATCTGGATTCCACCACTTCGTGTGACTTTATCATCTGGACTCCACCACTTCATGTGACTTTATCATCTGGACTCCCCCACTTCGTGTGACTTTATTATCTGGACTCCCCCACTTCATGTGACTTTATCATCTGGACTCCCCCACTTCGTGTGACTTTATCACCTGGACTCCCCCACTTCGTGTGACTTTATCATCTGGATGCCCCCACTTCATGTGACTTTATCATCTGGACGCCCCCACTTCATGTGACTTTATCATCTGGACTCCCCCACTTCATGTGACTTTATCATCTGGACTCCCCCACTTCATGTGACTTTATCATCTGGACTCCCCCACTTCATGTGACTTTATCACCTGGACTCCACCACTTCATGTGACTTTATCATCTGGACTCCCCCACTTCGTGTGACTTTATCATCTGGACTTCCCCACTTCATGTGACTTTATCATCTGGACTCCACCACTTCATGTGACTTTATCATCTGGACTCCACCACTTCATGTGACTTTATCATCTGGACTCCCCCACTTCGTGTGACTTTATCATCTGGACTCCCCCACTTCGTGTGACTTTATCATCTGGATACCCCCACTTCCTGTGACTTTATCATCTGGACTCCCCCACTTCATGTGACTTTATCATCTGGACTCCCCCACTTCATGTGACTTTATCATCTGGACTCCCCCACTTCGTGTGACTTTATCATCTGGATGCCCCCACTTCATGTGACTTTATCATCTGGACGCCCCCACTTCATGTGACTTTATCACCCGGACTCCCCCACTTCATGTGACTTTATCATCTGGACTACCCCACTTCATGTGACTTTATCACCCGGACTCCCCCACTTCGTGTGACTTTATCATCTGGACTCCCCCACTTCGTGTGACTTTATCATCTGGACTCCCCCACTTCATGTGAATTTATCATCTGGACTCCCCCACTTCATGTGACTTTATCATCTGGACGCCCCCACTTCGTGTGACTTTATCATCTGGACTCCCCCATTTCGTGTGTCTTTATCACCTTGACTCCCCCACTTCGTGTGTCTTTATCACCTGGACTCCCCCACTTCGTGTGACTTTATCATCTGGACTCCCCCACTTCATGTGACTTTATCATCTGGACTCCCCCACTTCGTGTGACTTTATCATCTGGACACCCCCACTTCATGTGACTTTATCATCTGGACTACCCCACTTCCTGTGTCTTTATCACCTGGACTCCCCCACTTCATGTGACTTTATCATCTGGACTCCCCCACTTCATGTGACTTTATCATCTGGACTCCCCCACTTCATGTGACTTTATCATCTGGACTCCCCCACTTCCTGTGACTTTATCATATGGACTCCCCCACTTCCTGTGACTTTATCATCTGTACTCCCCCACTTCGTGTGACTTTATCATCTGGATACCCCCACTTCATGTGACTTTATGATATGGATACCCCCACTTCGTCCTCCGACACAATGGGACATGCATGCACAAGATGCTTGTGGGGGCCCCATGCCAAACACCCATGTCGTCCCTCCTTGGAGTCGGCTATGACTGTTTATATAAAATATAGACAAAAAGGAATATTTACTAATGGCCAATTTTAATCAATTAAAATTGCTCTAAATCAGCGTTATGTTTTGGGGCTCACATCTACAGTATCTATTTATCTATCTATATATCTATCTATCTATCTAAAATCTCCGAGCTAGCGGCACATGCATGCACCCTCCTCCGCCTTTGCACCCCTTCCCCTTCTGTAGCCGTGCTCCGATCATGTGATATGTGGTGAATTGTGGCATCATAGCCCCGCCCCCAGCTTCACAATGAAATGAATCTAATATTGGCAAGTATACTCTATCTCATGGTACGGCATGCGGAAGGACACCTCTACATCCCCCAGTTCTTTCAGGAGTTGAGACCCACCCAATGAGGCAGAGATGTACCCACACATAGGAGGTGAGGCAAGTGGTAGGCAGGGCACCAACAGACCAGTGGCAAATTCAGAAATGGGGCATACAGCACTGTCCAGAGTTCAAATAGGGGATCCCCACCAACTGCCACCCCAAACACTGCCCGGCATCGCCGCCTGGGACTCACTGGCAGTTGGTGTGGCTCCCCACCTTGGGGAGTCGGTTGGTTGGTGCCAAACTGGCACCAGTTGTGTAGTCATAATCCAATAATACATTTTTGGAAATAAATAAAGTTTCTAGAATGAGGACTGACGTCCTTGAAGTGAATGTGAATGTGCTCAATGGCAGTGACTCATCGCCCCCTTGTACACAGTTTCTGCAATGCATGATCCAAAGTAACAATAAATCTTTGATTGCAGTGAACGGTTTGCTGGAGGCTAAAATTATTTGTATGAATATGGTAATTTCATTAACAATGGATGCCCAGGAAGACAGACTAATTGGAAATTATTATAAAATAAGCTAATTAGCTGGTGATGTTTCTCCGATTTGCCAAAATATTTTAAGTCAATTACTTTAAAGTAAATGATGATAAATTGCTGAGAAAGGGCGGGCGTTGGAATACATGTGTAGACATTGAAGCCAGGCCTATGGGATGTACACAAGGTGCAGAGACGTTGCTTTTTTGCAGGGTGGAATTACTTCTATCATTTGTATTCATGTTTTTAAAGAGTATTTCTGTATACAGACAACTATGTACTCAATGAGGTCTGTAAAATGGATTTTCGCAATATACATTTGTTACCCAATAGGCATCGCTTTACAGAAGTCTACGGGCATAATCCCCAGGGAGGGATCTAATAGGATCCCTATCAGAATCCCCCATGACTTGTGCAGGTGCAGCACTCCCAGGCCATAAACTAGTCCTATTTAAATACTTGCCTAACCTCCTTGAAGCTTTGGAAGGCTCCCAGGATTTTGGGTAGTCCACCACAGCCCTAGTAGAGTAGTCCGGCAGGGCCGGATTAACCCCTTCCTGACAGAGCTAGTTTTTGCGTTCCTGACAGAGCCATTTTTTTCAAATCTGACATGTCTCACTTAAGTGGGGATAACTTTTTTTTGCTTTTACTTATCCCAGTGGTTTTGAGATTGTTTTTTCGTGACACCTTGTACAGTACTTCAAATTAGTGGTAAATTTGGGTCGATACAGTCTGTGTTTTTTTGTGAAAAATACCAAAATATCGTGAAAAAATGGAAAATTTAGCGATTTGCAAAATGTTAAATTTTCTGCTTGTGAGACAAATAATCTTACCACTCAAAATAGTGAATAACTAACATAGACCATATGTCTACTTTATGTTGACATCATTATTTCAACTTCCTTTTAATTTTTTGGGACACTAGGAGGCTTACAATATGAATAGCAAATTCTCAAATTTTCAAGAAAATTTCAAACACTGATTTTTTTAGGGACCAGTTCAGTTCTGATGTGACTTTGAGGTACTTGTATGTGAGACACCCCCATAAATGATGCCATTTCAAAAACTGCACCCCTCACAGTATTCAAAACAGCATTTTGGAAGTTTGTTAACCCTTTAGGTGTTTCACAGGAATTAAAACAAAGTGTAGGTGGAATTTCAAAATTTCTTTTTTTTTGCAGAGTTTCAATTTTAATACATTTTTCTAACGAATACAGTAGATTTTACTAGAGAAATGTGACTAAAAATTGATTCCCCCAATTCTTTGGTTTTCATAAATATCCTATATGTGGCCCTAGTGTGCACGGTGACCAAACCACAGGCTTCATAATAGAAGGAGCACCTACTTGATTTTGGAGCCTCCTTTTTATGAGATTATTTTTTTAGGCACCATGTAGGTTTCTAGGCACCATAAGATGCTAAAAGTTAGGAACCCCCCCACAAGTGACCCCATTTTGCAAACTACACCCCTCAGGGAATTCATCAAGGGGTATAGTGTACATTTCAAACCCCCAGGGGTTTCACCAATTTTGATACAACTGGGCTGTGAAAATGAAAAAAATTAATTTTTCATTTTCACAGCTCAGTTGTATCAAAATTGGTGAAACCCCTGGGGGTTTGAAATGTACACTATACCCCCTGATGAATTCCCTGAAGGGTGTAGTTTGCAAAATGGGGTCACTTGTGGGGGGGTTCCACTGTATAGGTGCTTCAGGGGTCATTCAACCAGAATCTGTGCTGCAAAATCCAAAAATCACTCCTTCCCTTCTGAGTCCTGCCATGCACCCAACTGGTATTTTTTGGGCACATGTGAGGCATTGCCGTACTCGGGAGAAATTGGGGCACAGATTTTGGGGTGCTTTGTCTCCTTCATTCCTTGTGAAAATGAAAAATTTTGAGCCAGATCTGCATTTTTGTGTAAAAAATGTAATTTTTCATTTGCACAGCCCAGTTGTATCAAAATTGGTGAAA